>NC_038246.2:13912865-13919464 GCF_000004515.6 Glycine max | reverse complement strand
TATTTCAGCAGTTCTATATTGTTTGAACATTTTAAATGTTTTTCTTTTTCTTTTTTGACACTTGTCCCAGCATGTCACTTATGATTCTTATTGTGGTGGCATGTTTTTTGTTTATCGTGTCACCTTCATAAATATTAAATATAAAGTATTTGAACAACAAATAAAAATAAAACCCAAAATAAATCCTTGAAAACCGATGTTAATGTATGATAAGTTAACATCAGTTTCTTCTAGAAAACTGATGTTAACATTAACATCATTTTGTTAACATCGGTTTTTTTTATTTATTGAAAACCGATGTTGGACTTACATTTTCAAATATATCAGACACGAGCCCTATTTGCTCGCGCTTTCTTCTTCTCCATCTGAGCTCTCTTCTTCTCTATCTAACCTTATTCTTCTCCACCTAGGTACATTTCATGACTCTTTCTACTCTGTAGCATGTTCTATTGAATACCTAGGTCTGTTTGGGGAACTTGTGCTCACTGCAAGGACCTTTGTTTGTTTCTACTGCAAGGATTTGGTTTGTGGAACTGGTGTTCACTTTGCAGTTTGTTTGGGGTGTTCACTCGTGCTCATAGGGTCTCATTTTGATTGAGGTAAGTCGTGCTCACTTTGTAGACCTTTGAATGCTTAATGTCTATTGTAATGTGTATAGCACCATGGCGGCCACTTCTCACTTTGAGTGCGATGTTCCAATACTTGTGACCACTGCAGTTTTGGCAGAGTTTCCAAAAGTAGAATAATGGGTAGCATAGTGTAGTGTAGTGTTGTTCATTTTGATTGAGGTAGCGTAGTGTTTCAATAGTTGTGATCACTGTACTTGGTCTCATTTTGATTGAGGTAGCATAGTGTTTTTCATTGGGGCAGGGCATGAGGAGATTGAATAATGGGTACGTAGTGTTATCACAAAACCCCTAAATACTTCCCTAGATCATAAGTGAGCACAAAACCTGATAAATGACTAAGATGTCTTGCTACATGATGGTTGAAGTTATGCATTGTATCTTCTTGAGCCAAAACAATGTTGTGAGTGCATGATTTGTCTCCCAGTGACAAAACTACACTTGTAGTGATCAACCAAGCTTCCTATGTGCACTAGCAAATTAAAAAGGCTATGTGGGTTGGTTGACTGATTAATTATAAGCAACGACTTATATTTTGAACTTAATTATATATATGTTTTGGTAACATACTGTCTTGTTTCATACTAGTGAGTTTTTTTCTTAATTTGTCGCATTTGAAACATAAATACTTTGATGATAAGAGAACAAAAGTTCACTGCTTAATTGACCTCATGTAAATTTGATTTAACAAATCCATATGATCAGTCCCTCCAACTCATTTGTCCATTAGTACTCATTCGATCATTTGAGACTAAATATGTTGATTGTTGAAGAGTGAATGTACTACTTACTTTTGAATAAATGATTTTTCAAACTTCCTTTTTGCATAACTCACAAAGTAGAAGCTTGTTTTTACAATTGGTGCAGTAACCAATAAGTTTGACCATATTTTCGTGGTGAAGCTAACCAATCTGTTGGATAAACAGGGAGTTGTAGGACCAACAAAACTTGCAGGTAGGCCGGATCATGAGGTCGATGATCCCCTATATCTGATGACATTAACCATCCCACAACTTTTTCTGAAGCCATTACAGGTTATGTGGGATGCTACCGTGTTTGGGGTGTTTAATGAACACTTCCCCTTGTACATAAAGAATGAAGATCTGTCTGAAATAGCACACAATGGTCAATGTCTCATCATATCTATTATACAGTTGTAGATTCTATAAGTCAATTTAGATTATTGTTAATTACCTAAATTATTGTTTTAAATTCATACATAATTTACTTTGTGTTAACAATAATAGGCATATGACTGAGACAAGTATGACAGAGATCTAGGCAATCGTAATTTGAATCAAAAAGTTACATGAAGAACTGGATGTCTACCTAAGAGCCTACCTGAATGGGTAAGTTAAACTGAACAAACGAATTTAAATAATGTATAATACTATAATAACCTATATTGGTATCCACTGCAGTGCACATTGGCAAATGATCATCATTTTGCCTAAGGAAAATCTTTTCGTCTGGTTTTGTTTATTGCATAATAGGCCAGACAACTACCTGAAAGGAATAATTAACTGGTCAGTGTTATTTTTCAATACATTTGCATTAGCATTAGTCAGGAACATCAATATTTTAATTGTACATTAAGAATCCTTGATTGTATTCAACAGTGCTTTCGAAGGACTTGACGATACTCCACAACCTAAATCCAAGGCTAGTGATAGGTGGATTGTTGTTAAAGTAAACAATGCTTCTACTTATATTTTATGTATGTGTAGACTAATTTGTAGTTAACGTTGAATATCTAAATTTCATTATGTATTTAGTGTAATAGACAAAAAGGAAGCATTGAGTGTGGATATTACGTGATGCACTGGATGTCAATTATAATCGTAGGAAGTTTCAAGAATAATTGGGAAACAGTAATTATTTATTTCAAACAAATTTGATTTTGTTATGATTGGTATTATATTATTAACTTATGTTATATCTGAAAGTTAGAAATGAAACTTAGGATGTTAGGCAAATTTGTAATTTTAGTTTACTTAGTTTACTAGCTTGCTTTAAATTTTTTACAATCCACGTCTCCTTTTAACATTGAACATTTTTTATTCATAGTTATTAATAAATTTGTCATGGAGTTTTTCTACTAAAAACTGTTTCAAAATATAATTCAAATTATATATGTTATGCTGTGTGGTATGACTTAAAATTTGCAGGTTAATTTTTGGGATTATTGAAAAAATAGACAGTATATTAAAAAGAATTCCTAATAACAACATCGGTTTTTTAAAAACCCGATGTTAAAACGTTAACTGATGTTAAATAACCGATGTTAACAATAATAATTTCAACATCGGTTAGTAACCGATGTTAAAAGCTTACTTTCTAGTAGTGATTACTGAAAGTTAGCTTACATTGTTTACTGTACATTTTTACAAAACAACTTACACACAATCTAAATCAACATCTTGAGGAATATGAAGACTTTGGGAGGAGTGCATGACATCTACTATGCCGACCTCATCAACAAAGTTCTTTTGGAATACTAAGTCTTCCATGTCTTCAAAGGAATGGATGATGACTCCTAGCAGTCCATTATCAACAAGGGCAGCTTGATCACTAGATAACAACACTTCAGTGTTGTAAACCTGAAGGTAATGAAGGTTGACATCAAGAGGAACATACTTATTCCTCTAGTGAACTAGGATGACATTCAACAAAAGAGGCAGAAGAAACTGGCCAAGGCTATTGCTAATAAAGACAAGGCTTTGGAAACTTTTGGCCTTGCTATAAAGGTTAAAAGGATCCTTAGGGAGCAGAAGGGAAAGGTCCAAACCAAAAAGCCTGCCCATCAACAAAAGGAGGAGGAAAAAATTGTTATAGAGGAGCAACAGATGAAGAAGAAACATGAAGTGCCCAGACCCTCTCTTCTAGTGTAGACTCAGAATTCTACTAAGGTTTGGGTCACAAAGATTTTGAATGAACATTAAGGATTTCAATCTCTCTACATTCTACAGCCACTTGAATACAAATGCATGAGATTAGGGATAGACAACATGGAAAGATGGAGCCTACACAAGCTTTCACAAGAACCAAGATTTACTCTTTCAAGTTTTTCTGTATTTGATAAGTCTAGGATCTCAAATTAAGTCTTGGAAGCAATAAAGATCAATTGCCATTCAACATGGAAGGTTTTGTAACAGAAAATATACATCAGAATACTAAAAAATCATTAAATTCTTACTCGTTACTTTTTTTGAAAAGAGAAACCTAAGCATACAAAAAGCACATCATCCTAGCCACTAGGTGTGGCTTTTGTGAATGAGCTACCGGTTACCACTTAGAACTCTCTGTCGTACTTTAGACACCAAAATAAAAATGTATTATGTATAGCCCCTTTATATTAAACAAAAATACCACACCACGACTAAGGTTAGTGTCTGGTCTTAGTTGAAAATTGTAAAGAAACACACTATTAAATTGTCAAGGGTGGGAAACATTCATATTAAACAAAAATAATCAATCCACAATAAGTCTATAACCAAATTTGTATTCCTATAAAGAGGAAAAAATTAGAAGAAGAAATAGACTAGTGTTCTGCTTTTTTATTCTTTAATTTGAACATAAAAAGAAAAGCAAATGTGTGCATATTTGACTTGGTTGCGTCTTGATTGAAGTGGTATCTTTTTTAATCTTTAATTAAGACCAAGAAAGGTTGTTATCTCTTTATATTGTAGTGCTACTCTAGAGTTGCTAGCTTTGGAAAGTCTGACAAAGAAATTAAGAAGTAAAAGACATGCAGAAGTTTGCTACACATAGTCCCAATCAGCATAAGCATGCATCGATGATACTATATTATATAAAAAAAGAAAGATATGCTAAACCAACCTGGATGTAATCAAGTACATCAACTGTTCCAACCTGTGATCCTCCTTCTTGTTGAAATGATTATCCACTAATAAAGTTTTTCCTGAAATAAGAACACCTCAAAACATCCGTGTTAAACTCAATGTTGTTAATTTGATGCAGCAATCAAAATAGTTGACAGTGGTCTTCCCGTAATATTAGCTCAAAGATTTTGATTCACAGCCCTAAATTTAAAAATTTAGAAGCAGGGGCTTACAACATTGATCATTTGGTATGAATGGATTTAAAGGAATAACTTCACTCATGACTAAGGCCTATCAAAAAAGTTCAGCACAAGTTCAAAATTAACAGCACAAAAGTAGAATTGTAGTTACGATATACCCCTTAAAGTATTATCTACTCCTTTCTCCTGTTTGAAGCAATATTTTCATTGAAACTAATGGCTCCTTGACAAATCTTTTATTAATCATGCATGGAACCTAAATTATAAGGGTTGGACATGAATCATCTCTAGACCCTAGGCGGCAACAAGGAGAGAGAAAGACACATGACCTACACTCCATGCCTTTCTCTTTCCTTGTTGTTACACCGTGCAAATGGAGATTAGGGGGTTCAGTTAGTTTATTTTAGAGAATAAGTATCTTTTTCTTTTACTAATTTTCTGATATTTGTATATATAATTTTATGATATATCTACACAAAATGAGAAAAGACTTTGTAAATTCTAAATTAGTAAAACCCAAAAACGAATAAAAAAAGACTAAAACTAGATAGTTGGATCACACTATAGAAGTTATGTTACAACACATCATGTTGTTTCATGAATTATGAAATGTACAAAGCAAAGCAACACTACATCAGTAAAGGCAAATTTTTGTTTCCAAAAGGGATAAACATGATCCATCATTCCCACTTAACAGATAAGCCTAGCATATTTAGTAATAAGCCTAATTTGATCCATCCTTTCGTTATTTGTTCGTTTCTATAGTATATAATTTTTTTATGTCCATAGTATATACTCTCTTTTTTATGGCCAAAGTATTTGTTAGAGTTGAGACATAAATAATCCTCATCCAAAATTATACTTCACATGACATTAATAAATCATGGGGTAATAGTGGTAGCTAAAAATGGTAGTATGATTTGTTAATAGGTCAATGCAAAAAATTCATTCTCGGTCATATATATTAGAAAAATCCACAAAGGACAAAACTATTAATTATGAAAGCAAAGAATGAACTAAATGAATAGAGGAAAAACAACATTCATAATAGAGGAAAAAAGAGTAAGTTTAGAAAGGAGATCATCCAAAGGGAAATAGTTCTCAGCATCTACCTAGTCTTTTCCTCCATCTACAAGTTAATAAATCCTACTATTAAGTTCAGAGCCATCATTCTCAGCCTAGATGATCATTTTCACTTTTTAGCTATGTCTACAATTTGTCTTGAGTTGAAACTATTTTATCAGAGTTATCCACTAAAAATTAGCTTGTTACAAGAAAATTATCATAGAAAATTGGTCAAGCTTTTACATCCATTAATCAACAATTTAACACGTATATGAGATCAAATTTCCTTTTCAGAACTATACTTACTAAAATCTAGAGTTGTCCCTCGTCAGGGTGGACGTGGCCAAGGTAGGCTCTAAGATCTCGCATGTCGGACTGAGAGTAGCCTTTGTTAAAAGGACAAGTGGGGGGACCTGCAAAATAAAGGACTTCGACACTGAAATAAGTACGAGAGTTAGGTGAGAATAAATTTTGTAAAAGGGTGAGATAGAACCTGGTACTTATAGAGTGGAGTGGAAGCTGCGGGTCCTTATTTGTTGGGATTGTTACGGTGTTGTAACAACCCTTGCAGATAATGACTAGCTTGTAGATAATTGTAGCTTACAGATAATGTGTACCTTATAGATAATTGAATACTTGCCACGAGATAAGAAGGTCACAACATATTCAAATAATGGGTACTTAGAGATAACCTGTCAGTTTGGGAACCCGCCTACTAAGCGTGGAACGTCCATGCTCATGAGGCAGGGCTAACATGGAGGGAAAACATGTGTATTTGAGGGCCACATTGCTTGTCACGCGTATTTTGCGGACCCTGGATAGTACATAAGCCCCCTAAGCTCTAAGTCGGCTTGTCAACGAAACAG
>NC_038246.2:13799721-13912765 GCF_000004515.6 Glycine max | reverse complement strand
AGGGTATTGGATAGAAGAATCCAATAGGATTGGGCTAGAGCTACTAAAGAAGGCCCTAGGGTTCTCATGATCCTCAGGGTAGATTTCTGAGCCCAGGAACTTTTTTTGTATTTTCATGTATTTTGTCATGGGGTGAGCTTAGCTATTATAGGGGGTGTGTAGCTAAGCTCTAGCTTCTCTAGGAATCTTCTCAAGGAAGTGTCTCAAGGAAGCTTCTCAAGGAGGCGAACTTAGTTATTAGAGGGGTGTGTGTAGCTAAGCTCTAGCTTCTCAAGGAAGTTTTCTCAAGAAAGCTTCTCAAGGAAGCTACCTAGTCTATAAATAGAAGCATGTGTAACACTTGTTGTAACTTTGATGAATGAGAGTTGTGAGACACAACTCAAAGTTCAACTTCTCTCCCCCTTTTTCATCTTCAATTTTGTGAGGCATGTCAAGCTCCCCTAGCTTGGACGACTGTTGTTTAGGCTTCTTCTGGCAAGTTGTCTTGGGTGGACATGCTTTTGATCTTGCAGCAAAATTAGACGTGTCAGGTGGATGATGTCCTTATATATGACGATTCAGCCCTTTTCTGATCATTGGAGGATGCATTGAAGACAAATGTTTCGTTTTGTCTTTTGCTACAGGCGAGTGCAACACACACATATTACTCTTGCATATGTATCACTCATGGAGTGGGTGTGTACTGAAGATGCAATACGTGGGTGAGTGGAGCTGCATCATGGTTTAAAAAATTAAGGCACCATTTTAGCTTATGCGAGTTACCTAAAAGTCACGCCTCCACTAATGGAGTGAAAGTTTGATTTTTGATTGTCACCATTTTCGAATTTTTGCTTTCTCTAGATACAAGTGTAGCAACATTTACAATGTTTGATCGATATGTTCATCAAATTCTAAATAGAAGGGCTTCCGAATTCCTTCACACCCAAAATGAAAATAATGCAAACATACCCACAATAATACATAACTTTTTCAATTGCTCTTTTATTTTTGAAATCAATCTCACAACTTACAACCTTATAGAGGGGTTCTAAGCCTACACCAACACATAGTGGTGTAGTTTCAACTTTTTTAAACATTTGCTAACAATGAACATAAAAAAAGGTGAAATTGTACAAATTGACATTATTTTTTTATTTTCACTGTTAACAAAATTAACTAAATATTGAGATACATTCATAAACCGCGCAACACCTGGGTAAACATCTAGTTATTAACTAAATATAGAGATACACTTTATTGTAAATGGAATCACTACTAGAAAATAGGCTTTTAAAATCGGTTAATTATTAATGACTTTTAAAATCGATGTTGTTTTCTGCTCGACAACATTTGTTTCTAGAAGAACCGATGTTTTCGTACATTCACAACATTGATTTTTCTAAAAATCAATGTTGTTTTTTTGCAATTTTATTTTAATATGTTGTCTGTTTTTTAAATTACCCCAAACTTAAAAAATGAAAACCATAACTAGTCCACATAGTTTTTATGCAATTCAAATTTTGCCCAAAATAATTGAATAATTAGTATCAGAAAAAAGAAATGTTTAAAATAATGAAAACAATAATGTCAATACACACTACTAGAAAAAATGCTTTTAACATCATTTATTTTGGGCATTTAACATCGGTTTTGAACCAAGGTTAAAAGTATTAATGTTAGCATCGGTTATAAAAAAAATTGATGTTAAAAAAAACCGATGTTGTAAAGTAAGAAATAAACCAGAAAAGGTAAAATATGCAAAAACAAACCGATGTTGTGTCAAAAATAACATTGGTTTTAGTGAGCTATCCTAGTGAGTTTGATTTAATATAAATAATTCATATATACAAGTCAGTATCATCTTTAAATGCAAGAAAAACCTTCACCTAGTGGTGTACCACAATAGAGTCTTCGATCATTATGTGGTCCACATCTAGTCCTAGTGAGACATCCTCATTGGCATACTTGTGGAGAATGTGCCTCAAACAAAGACATACACAAATACTTATAGTCATATTACACTAGACACAAACCCGCGTGTTGCGCGGGTTGATAAATAATTAAAGAAATATTTATATAAATTATTTGTTTGAGAAATTAAATTTTAAAATATAATTGTGAATTATATTTTATTATTTTTTTGTTAAAGAAGACAAAAAAATTATGTATAAATTAAGATATTTTTTATTTATCAATATATCTAGAAGGGAATATTCTAAAATTGGAGGCTGGCCACTCAACAAAAGTTGATTAACCTGAAGATAAAAGTAAGCATTATGTATAAATTTGATAAAAGCAATATTAGAATAAAGTGAAATTGACATAATAAAGCAGTCTAAGAAATATATTTAATGAAATAAAAAATAGTCAACCATAATGGTAAAAAACATAAAAATGATGTAAATAAACACCAAAAATTGTTCATTTAAATAGACCTTTTGTATTTATTTCCTTTTTCCGGTGA
The DNA here is from genome assembly GCF_000004515.6 of Glycine max. Lineage (NCBI taxonomy): Eukaryota > Viridiplantae > Streptophyta > Magnoliopsida > Fabales > Fabaceae > Glycine > Glycine max. The sequence continues at coordinate 13,910,322 of NC_038246.2, read as the reverse complement.
CTTGTTTTTGAATTTTTTTTTCTTTGGTGTGATCCATTTTAAACTTAAAAGTAAGATTAACTCTTCATCAAAGGATGTCAGACCAACTTGTTTATTCGTCTTTCTCCTTAATGGACTTTCACAGATTGAATAAACTTCATTTGATGATGAAGATGCATCTTTTGACCTATTGGATGCTTGTAGCTTTGAGCTTTTACTTATCACAAATTGTTTTTTCACACTTTTTAATAGATTTTCTTCTTCTTTTGATGATGAAGATGCATCTTTTAACTTCTTCAATAGTTGTAGTTTTGGACTTTGATATCGGACAATTTGTTTATTTTCCTTCTTTCCTAATGGACTTTAGGAGATTTGATAAACTTTTTCATTAGATGATGAACATGCACCTTTTGACTTGTTGGATGCTTGTAGCTTTGGGCTTTAACTTATAATTAGTTCTTCACTTGACTCATCCGATGATATTTGTTGTGTTGAAGTGGGCTCCTTTTTTTCATAAAAATATTAATTAGTGGATGAAAGTGCCTTTGTAAAAGGTATTTAATATGGGGTATGTTAGCCTTATTTTCATTTCGGGTGTGAAGGAGTTCAAATGCTTTTGTGTTTAGAATTTGTTACACATCTCAATCGAAAATTGTGAATGTTGCTACATTGGTGTCATCATATACTTTCAATTTTATCTTGAACCAAACAAGATTTCAAAGTTTTTAATATTTATTTAATTATGTTATAAAAAATAATTCATTATATACAAAACATTAAACCTTGTTGGGTACTTGGATGATTGTCTGCATTCTCTGCAAGTGTATTGATTTCCCTCTTTTGTAACTTTCTTTTACCATCTCTCACATGCAACATAATTCAAAATTCAACCGAACCATCGATCTCATTGATTGTTGCATGAATTGTGAGCACATTATCCTGTTATTTTATATATGTTAAAACTAAGAAAAAATAAAGTATTATTGAATATTATGAACATGAAGGTCATGATAGGGTTGCATACATGTGATTTTGATACCCATCTCATGGACATTATATCTTGCAAAGATCTTCTATTTTTTGACATTCTCTTGTCAAGATCAATGTTGGTAGAATTTGGAGAAGATAGTTCTTTTATTTAATGTTGCTCCATTTTTTCTACAAAGTAGTTATTTAATATGAAATTTATAATTTTTTAGCTACATCAATCAAAGAATTAGAATGAACTAACAATTATGTTTGTTGAATGTTACAAAATGTGTAATAAAATAAAATAAAAGAAGGAAGTTCATTTTACTCTATTTGAACTTTACAAAATGAGGATTGTCTAGATTGATATTGATCCTTGTACTTGAAGTTGAGTTGATTGAATACTCATCTAAAAAATATTATTAAAATATAATTGTTAGTAAATTAAAATTACTATAGTAAATAAAATATAATAAAATTATTGTAAGTAGAAATTATGATATAGACTACATTGAATTAAAATTATTTATTTATTAAATAAGTTTAATTGAAAATAATACTTAAGAAAGTAAACAAACATCTAGAATAAATAAATAAATATCAAATTAAATAAACATGCAAATATAAAAATAAAGAGATAGGAAATTATGGATCAATTTTTATTTAAATGTTATTTAGAGATTATATATATATATATATATATATATATATATATATAATTAGCGTTAGTTTCACTTTGGTTATTAGTCAATTGATCTAAGGAAACCTCCAAAGAAAATCGTCCAATTGATTTTTTTTGATTATTTTATTATTATTTTTCAAGATATTTTGATTATTTTATTATTTATTTTGCTTTTTTTTAGTTTAACTGAGGTTACAGCGTGAACGATCGGTTTGATTTTGTTTTAAAAGTGATTAAATGATATTACAACACAAATGATAGGTTGAAATTCATTTTATCATTTATTAGGTAAAAGCGCGATAAAGGCGAAAGAAAAGAAAACCGAAAATGAACGAAATATAAATGAAAGCCAAAAAAACAAGAAATGAATTGAAAGTCTCGGATTCAAAAACTTACTCGTTGAAGAACGAAGAACAAACGAAGAACGGATGAAGAACGGTGAATAACAATAGAAAACCTTCACGGATTCGCTCACGGAAACATCTCGAAAGCATTACGGAAGCACTTCGGCTTGGATTTTCTTCACGGAAATAATTTTATCCACCAAAAACAGATGAAATACATAGCTAGGGGGCTAAGGGATCCTTAGAACAACCTCCTCCAGAAGCAATCCAGCTTCGAAAAATACTCTGGAAGACCCACTTCAAAATTTCAAAATTGCTATTCACACCCCCCCATTTTGATATGTTCACCCCCTTCTTTCGTAATTTACGGAAAAGTTATGAAAGCCTATAGGACTAGATTTTTTTTTCTTTTTTCTCTTCCTTCTCACCCATATTAAGTGAAATATGCTTAATTAGGGTTATGGGAATTTTACGAAAGCATTATGGGTGTCCCGGAAGCCCATTTTTTAACAAAACAAGGGAGGTGGTTGCCACCTAGCTCGCCCAGGTGAGCTCAGCTAGCCTAGGCAAGCTAGGGTTCTTCCACCTTAAGCAAGAAAATGCCCAGAAACCTCTAGAAGGGCCCAAATTTGAAAATTACTATTTGCACCCCCATTTTACTAAATACACCCCTTTGCCCCTTTTTTGCTGATTCTTTTTCCGTAACGTTACGGAACCTCACGAATTACGTAACGATACTTGTTTTCTTTTTGTAATGTCACGAAACTTTACGGATTACGCAACCATCCCCTCTTCGGCTTCTGGAATGTTACAGAACTTTACAGATTGCGCAATAATGTTCTTTCAACTCCTGACATGTCGCGAAATTTCACGGATTGCCTAACGATGGGCGTCAAGTATCTCGAAGTGATCAAGCGAGGGTCGCATCCCAACAAACAGATGGTCCCCGAATGAAATTAGGGTATGACAGCACGTGTATTAATTGTTTCTATGTTCCCATCCTTTTGGCTGGTTTTCCTTATTAAATAAAGTTGCTTGATTTTTGCATTGGATTACTTCTGTTTTGTTGTCTAAAAGTTGTGAAAACATGTTAATCAACTTCAGTTTGAGCAATGATTGTTGTTGATCCTCAACAATTTGGGCTAAAACCCTAGTGTAGTAAACACTGTGGTGTATCAAGAAGAACTAGCAGAATATGAACGAAAGGAAGGGAACATGGGGAATTATCATTATGTTCTACTGGGGAGAGACACAGAATGAGAGGTAGCCAAGCTTCAAATATTTGAAGTTCTAGCTAGTACACTTGAATTATTATCTTTTTTCTTAAGCTCCTTTACCTCTGCCTGGTAGTGGCTGGGGTTGAGTAGGCTTATGTGACAGGGTAGCAGAGATTGAGAAGTTAATTTATGGTTTTGGGTTGCAGATGAGTGATTTCAGTGATAAGCTAATGATAAAGTTTCTGTGGGGATGGAACTGTGTTTAGATGTTTTAAAGGTATTTCTAGATTAAAGGTTAACATTCATAAGACCTAAACCTTGCCGACAAGATGAAAATGGTTATGGGGAGGCAAACTTGCAGAAAGAATTTTAAGTGTCATGATTTGTTGGCTCTAGCTATCTGCTTGGAGCCAACTATGTAATTGGATTTTTGGATGTTACTATTATTCATCAATTAGTTACCATTGTCTGCAACGTTTTCAGTTTAGAGTGGAGGCATGCGGACAAGCATGTGAGTATGACTATGTACTATGTAGTGCATATATAGGTCATGGGAGAAAAGCCTATTGGCAAATGACTGAATTGATCTTTCTCCCAAAAGAAATGACAGGAATACACTCTTTTAAGCACACTCCTTCTCCGCATCTTCTGTTGGTCAAAGAAAAGGCATGAGTGGAATCTTAATAATAAAGGCACTCTCTAAATGATAATGTTCTTCTTCTTTCTATGATAGTACATGATAATGGTAGAGGACGTAGCTACTTGTTACAATATAACTACCGTGGTACTCCAGTCAAGGGAAATTCGATAAAGTAATAGTAGTAAAATTATGCACATCTGATTAAGTGGAGTCTTTGTTTTTTACAGTGTGGGAAGCGTGTTAAGTACACACATCTCCCCCAACATTTTCACATCAAAGAACCAAAGTAACTAAAAGCAACAAATAATTGGTTCCTAGAATATATGTATTATTTTTCCTTTAAAATAAGACTTTGATCATGTATGGTTATTAGTATTAGAGTAAATTACTCTAACATGTCTTTAAAAAAGATTATAACCATGAGTTTTTGTGAAATTATACATTTTTTTTTACATTTATACTAATTTTCTTAATTATTTAAAAAACTGTCATACCCTAATTTCGTCCGGGGACTATTGCTTGATGGCATGCAACCTTTGATTGACCGCTTCGAAGTACTTGGCACCTTTTGTTGCACAATATGTGAAGTCCCGAGATGCGCCGGAAATCAAAAGGAAGCGTGGTTACGCTATCCGTGAAATTCCGTAATTTGACGAAAACCAAAAGGAAGTATTGTTACACAATCCGTGAGTTTCCGTAACTTTTTCGAAAGCTAAAATACATGATCCGTAAGGTTCTGTAACCTTGCGGAAAGAAAATAAGTGTCGTTACGAAATTCGTAAAGTTTCGTAACGTTACGGAAAAAGAATCACCAAAAAAGTAAAGGAGGGTGTATTTAGTAAAAAAGGGGGTGTAAATAGCAACCAGGCCCACTTGGGCCTTCCAGATTCTTCCTCCAGAAGGCGGTTGCTTCTGGAGGAAGCAACCTGGCTCGCCAGGGCGAGCTGGGTGGCAAGCTCCTCCCTTATTTTGCTATAAATAGGGGGAGGAATGAAGAAGGAAGGGGTTCAACCTTCTTGGCACTTCGTATTCTCTTGAAATTGCTGAGGAAAATTGTTTCCGTGAAGAAAATCCAAGCCGAGGCACTTCCGTAACGTTTTCGTGGGTAATTACACGAAGATTTTCAACCGTTCTTCGACATTCATCGTTCGTTCTTCGTTTTTCTTCGGTCTTCAACCGGTAACTACCCCAAACCGAGCTTTTCAATTAATTCTATGTACCCGTGGTGGTCCCCATTTGTTTCGTGTACTTTTATTTCTCGTTTCATTTACATTCCGTACCCTCTTTTGACGTGCTTCAGTCATTTATTTAAGTCATTTCTCGCCTAATCAAAAAATAAATTAAATTTTAACCGATCATTTGATTTGTAATATCCGTTAATTTCTGTTAAAATGAAATCCTACCGTTCGGTCGTGTCGTAACCACGTTGGAAATCAAAAAAGAGGTAAAATAATAATATAATAATCAAAAAATACCTTTTAGTAAAATAAAGCAAAAAAAATCAATCGGACGTTTCTCTTTGGGATTTCTCTTTCTTAATTGAATTGACTAATAACTAAAGTGAAACTAAGGCTAAAATCAACCCGCAAAGTCAAGCTCGTCCACAAAAAATCATTAAAAAAGGATTTGAAAGTTTATTATCTCAATTTTTCTTACCAAGTAAATGGATCATTTTCAAGGTCCAACGCCTTAAAATGATCACCTTCCAAGTAAAAAGAATCGCTTGATTCACCCTTAAAGAAGAACTACGTAGGTCTGATTTCCTCTTCGATGGAGGGTACGTAGGAGCAAGAGCCCCGCTTTTGTCAACCTCAAAAAATAAAAAGAAATAAAAGTTAAGGTAACACAATTTCCACAATTCTAAAAAATAAGGCTGTTGTCCTTTGAGACAAACGTGAGAGGTGCTAATACCTTCCTCAAACGTAAATACAACTCCCGAACTTGGAATTTTCTTTTTGACCGGTTTCCTTCGGTTTTTCTGACGTTTTCCACAAATAAACGTTGGTGGCGACTCCGCGCATCTTTCCTCCCTTGGAAAGTGCACCCGTGACCCTCGCCTTGCTCGCCCGCAAACGGGCATGTTGCGACAGTTGGCGACTCCACTGGGGACTGTTTTTGTGAGTTAGGCCTATTTTAGGAAATTGTGGAATTGTGAAACTTTGTGTGTGCATTTTTGAATTGTGTAAATATAATAACTGCTATCTTTTCCACATTTTTACACTGCATTCTATGCACCCACGGGTTTGAGTAAAAAAGGGGCCCTATACCCGGGTTCATGGGAATCTAAGGAGTGGAGGTGAATCTATGATCATGCTAGGTCTCCGACTTGCTTGATAATAGTGAAACCTCATCTAGAGCTTTCTCTCTTTATAATATTTTGTCGCCGGTATTCCATACCGCCACAATATTATTATATTGAGTGATGATACCTCTAGAAAACGGCCATGTGAGTTATGAATTGTTGGGAGTAGTTGTTAGAGACCCCTAGATATTGTCCTATAGGTTCCCAAATAGGGGCATGGAGCGAACACGCTTCGTGCCATTTGTTCTCATGCATTTTTCTTCAAATAGCACGTAAATTATAGTTTTGCTAGTGATATTTTGTTTCTCTAGAGCAATACATCACTTTTTAATACACACGTTGAGGCGCCATAATGCCTAAAACGTAGTATTAAAAAGATGGATCTTTTTGGTCTCGTATATGTCAATTACCCCTTTGTTGTGTTTTCTTTCCGTTTCATGCATGCGCATTGCATCATTCATATCGGAGTCTTGATCCACCCCTTTTTTAGGTAAATGATGGGGACAAATCAAAACGGAAAAAGATTTTATCAAGTCAAGATTAAGGGTCTAGATGTCACCACCCTTAAGGAGTTGGGACAATTGATGGGACCTCTCCAAAGGCAAGCCTTCCGCAAAGTGTATGGAAAGATTTTAGATTTGACCGCGGTGGAGGTATTTACGGAAGTTGTTGTATCCCTCGCCCAATACTATGACCAGCCGTTGAGATGCTTCATGTTTGGGGACTTCCAAATGGTACCGACTATTGAAGAGTTTGAGGAGATATTAGGATGCCCTCTTGGGGGAAGAAAACCGTATCTTTTCTCCAGGTTTCTTCCCTCCTTGAGTAAGATTGCAGCTGTGGTCGGAGATTCGGCAAGAGAGTTGGATCGCATGAAGCAAACTCGAAATGGTGTAGTGGGCCTACCGCGGAAATACTTGGAAGGCAAGGCAAGGGATATGGCAAGTCAAGAGAAGTGGGTCCCATTTGCGGATATACTAGCTTTGCTGATCTTTGGGGTTGTCCTCTTTCCGAACGTGGACGGTTTGGTGGACCTAGCCGCAATTGATGCTTTGCTTGCATATCACCATAGCAAGGAAAGCCCAGTGGTGGCTATCTTGGTGGACTTATTCGATACATTTGACCGAAGGTGCGAGAAGAACAGCGCACGGATCATCTGCTGCTTGCCCGCTCTTTGTGTGTGGTTGGTTTCGCACCTATTCCAACAAGACATAAGACACCCATGTCCGCTTCAAAGTTATCGCTCGTGCGTCGAAAAAAGAAGACTCGATTGGGACCAACACTTAACTGTGATAGGAGGCAGCACAATTAATTGGTTTCCTCGATGGAAGGAAGGAAAGGAGGGAGTTCTCTTCTCATGTGGGGACTACCCTAATGTTCCGTTGATAGGGACGAGGGGTTGTATTAACTATAATCCCGCACTTGCCATAAGACAGCTAGGGTACCCCATGAGGGGAGCGCCAATGGAAGAGAACCTCTCGCCTTTCCTTGTGAGAGATTTTGGTGCGCAAAGTCTCGAGGTTGTACAAAGAGTCCACAAGGCGTGGAGAAGTCTGTTGAGGAAAGATACAGAACTTAGGGGCATCCGTAATGGTGTCATCGGTGGTTATCATGAATAGCTAAGAGTTCATACGCGAGGGTTAGATTGGCTCTCCAAGTTGAAATTTATCGATGAGGAGAACTTCGAAGCTCCGAAGGAAGATGAAGAAGTCCAAGCTCTAAAATTAGAGCTAGGGAAGGCAAGACTCGCCAAAGAAAAATTCAAGACAGCCGCTACAAACATCCGGAAAGAGTGCACCGAGTTACGAGAGGAAAACGCGGCCACTGCAAGAGCCCTTGAATAAGAAACCAAAAGGGCCCGCAAGGAGGAACATGGCCGAGATAAATTACGAGGAGCTTTGTGGGGCAGCAACAATGAGCTCAAGCTCCGGAGAGAGGAAAGGGACCAGTCACGGGTGCATGGCATGATCTTAAAGGAAGAGTTAGCTGCTTGCTCTAGATCCAAAAGGAGTTTGGCTCAACACTTGGAAGCCACGGAGCAAAGCATGCTAGCTATCATAGTGCAATACAAGGAAGAGTTAAACCAGTCGTTAACCCATGAACAAAAGCTAGTAGAGGACTTCGCACAAGCGTACGCCGAGAAGGAAGCAAGAGGGAGGGTGATTGATGCATTGCATCAAGAAGCGACCATGTGGATGGATAAGTTTTCCTCGACCTTGAATGGAAGTCAAGACCTCCCGCGACTATTAGCCAAAGCAAAGGCCATCGCTGAAGTGTGTACAACCCCTGAGGAAATTCACGGGCTAATCAACTACTGTCAACACATGATAGATTTGATGGCCCATATAATTAGAAACCGTTAGGTTCTGTTGTAACACTTTTGTATGATCTTGGCTAGATAAAAGCTTTGTTCCTTTTTATAAAACGAGAAGTTCTGAAACTCATCACGTTATCTAAAAATCTTGAGGTGGATCCAAGTGCTCCGATCATTCATTAGCATATTCATGTTTTGGTGGCATACTCACCATTGTTTGTTTCTTTAGGGAACTCACAATAACTAAGAAAGCGCAGAGGCACCCCTATAACACTCGATCCAGAAAAATGGATAATGAAGAGGGAGTGCAAGAACAGATGAAGGCCGACCTATTGGCCTTAAAAGATCAAATGGCTTCTATCACGGAGGCTATGCTAAAGCTTCAGAAAACTATAGAGGATAATGCCACGGCGACCGCCTCCAATACAGCTAGGGAAGCGGAACCGGTGCTACAGCCCGCAATAAACTTAGGCCGAGATAGAAACACGATGGTGTTCGGTTGGAGGTATAGTCCTCAAGCTTACCCTTATGGCTTGCCTCCAGACTTCACTCCCCGTACCGCTCCGGACGATTTAAGCCAAGCCCCTACCTTTGAGGGGCAACTCCTTCCTTATGCCGATTATCCCCTGCAAGAAGACGATGAAGAAGATGCCCGTCTAGGCCCTCTACTGCCCCTCAAGGATCCGGTCCCCCATGAATTGCCCCAACCAAACATAGTCCGCCATGTCCCGTCTCCACCCACACCCGTTAAAGAATCCGTTCCCTTTGCAAAAGATAAGGGAAAGATTGATTTACTTGAAGAGAGGCTGAGGGCGGTAGAAGGCCTCGGCAACTACCCGTTCTCGGATTTGGCGGATCTGTGTCTGGTACCTGACATCGTCATCCCTCCCAAGTTCAAAGTACCAGATTTTGATAAATACAAAGGGACGACATGTCCAAAAAGACATCTTTGGATGCAACTACCCGTTCTCGGATTTGGCGGATCTGTGTCTGGTACCTGACATCGTCATCCCTCCCAAGTTCAAAGTACCAGATTTTGATAAATACAAAGGGACGACATGTCCAAAAAGACATCTTTGGATGACTTGACAACTGCCTTCATTAGGCAGTACCAATACAACACGGATATGGCTCCTGATCGGAACCAGCTTCAGAACATGACCAAGCGAGAATATGAGTCCATTAAAGAATATGCCGAAAGGTGGAGAGACCTTGCAGCCCAAGTCGTCCCGCCCATGACTGAGAGGGAGATGATCACAATTATGGTAGATACGTTGCCTACGTTCTACTATGAGAAGCTAATAGGGTACATGCCAGCTAACTTTGCGGACCTCGTCTTCGCCGGAGAAAGGATCGAGTCCGGGCTGAGAAAAAGAAAGTTTGAATATGCCTCCAACATGGCCCCCAACAACAACAGAAGAGCCCTAGTGGTGGGCACGAGGAAAAAAGAAGGAGATACCCACGCGGTCACCACCGCCCCAACATGGATGAAAGCACCCCAAAATATCCAAAACTCATACCAGCCCAACCCCCCGAACTTTTCAATTCGAGCCGGGAGCTCCCTCCCAACTCAAGTAAAAGGACCACCCGCAATAGAAAGAACGCCTGCCCAACACACAGCTCCAGCCACACCCCGGTCAGCCAATAATACAACTCCTGGCGCGAGCTATAATAATGCACGGCGCACCCCCCCTGCCCCCCGAGAGATGATTTCTCTCCTATTCCCATGGCATACTCTGAGTTGTGGCCTTCATTATTGGAAAATCATTTGGTGGTGGCCATACCCGGGAAGGTCTTCCAGCCACCATGCTCCAAGTGGTACAACTCAGATGCCAAGTGTGCATACCATAGTGGAGCCCCCGAACATAACATTGACTCCTGCCTGCCGTTCAAATATAAGGTGCAACACCTAATTAATGCCGGTTGGCCATCATTCCAAGAGGAGGGCCCCAACGTTAAAACCAACCCACTAGCCAGTCATGGAGGGGCTGGCGTAAACGCTATTGAAGAGCATGGGCCGTCGGGGGCAAAGAGATTAGAAGATGTGGCTACATCTAGACGCTTCATCTACCAGTCGCTGCAAGCGGCATGCATGGTCTCCCGCAGCGGAGACGAAAGGGACGAATGTTTGTTTCACCTCGGGGAGTCACACGACATGGAAACCTGTCCCGCTGTGGAAGAATTGCTTCAGCAGCTCATGGACTGGGGGCAGCTCGAAGTGTCCAAAGGAGGGAGGGAAGAACCATAGATTTGCATGCAGTCGGAAGAAAAGAAGGTTCCCCCAACCCCCAAAGCCCTAGTAATATGTTTCACTAGGAAAGGGACCGGCTCCACGCCCATGTAGCCCCGGACAGCGCCCATGCCGACGTCGTTTGCATATCAAAGCAATAAGGCCGTTCCGTGGAAGTATACCCCTCCCACTTTTGGAGAAAGAGTTGCAACCGAAGTTGACTCCTTGTCAGCCAAGGTGACCAACATCACCAGCCACAGTGGCGTAACCCGCAGTGGCCGGGTGTTCGCTCCACCTCACTCGATGGAATTGCCCTCCAAGGGGAAAGCGCCCATGGTCCAAGAGCCCACAGACGTAGCCACCCCCTCAAGAGAAGTAGATCCTTCGGTGGTAAAGGGAGCTGAGAAGAAAGAAGGTCTTCAAGGAAAGACAGTGACTTTGGAAGAGGCTCATGAGTTCCTTCGTCTCATCCAACAAAGCGAGTTTAAAGTAGTTGAGCAACTGAATAAAACTCCGGTGAGAATCTCTTTACTCAAATTGCTCATAAACTCTGAGCCTCATCGTGCACTGTTGATAAAAGTCCTCAACGAAGCCCACGTAGCACACGACATCTCAGTTGAGGGTTTTGAAGGCATTGTTAATCATATAACCACCAATAATTATATCGCGTTTGCGGAAGAAGAAATTCCCATTGAGGGGAGAGGGCACAACAAGGCTCTACATGTGTCAGTCAGATGTATGGACCATGTCGTCACGAAGGTACTCATCGACAATGGTTCAAGTTTAAATGTGATGCCAAAGACCACCTTGGAGAAGCTTCCTTTTAGTGCGTCACATTTAAAACCAAGTTCAATGGTGGTTCGAGCCTTCAACGGTAGTAGGCGGGAAGTGATGGGGGAAATCGACATCCCCATTCAGATAGGCCCCCACACTTGCAATGTGGTTTTTCAAGTAATGGACATAAATCCCGCCTACAGCTGCCTCTTGGGAAGACCTTGGATTCATGCGCTGGGAGTGGTCCCTTCGACGCTTCACTAGAAATTGAAGTTCGCGGTTGGTGGACTTTTGGTGATAGTGTCAGGCGAAGAGGATATGTTGGTGAGCTGCCCCTCCTCCGCACCATATGTAGAAGCAGCGGTAGAATCTTTGGAAACAGCTTTCCAATCCTTCGAGGTGGTGAGTTGTGCCTCTACGGAAACGAGCCCGTTGCTACCTTCTCTCTCCAATGCGGCCATAATGGTGGCACGGGTGATGCTCAAGCACGGATATGAGCCCGGAATGGGTCTGGGCAAGGACGGCCTCGGGAATGCCGACGTGGTCGATATTAGAGGAAACCCGTACAAATATGGGTTGGGGTATGAACCCGGGATGCTAGGAAGGAGAAATGCGCCATCAAGATTCCGGGCGGATAGGGATGGCCCGACCATGTTAGCCAGTGTTTCACCAGTGCCGGAATAATGTCCGAGGAAGAGGTGGCAGCAGTAGGAGAGGAGTTCCCTCAAGACCCGCCAAATTTCGTGCAACCATGCCATCCCGATTCCCAAGTGGGGAACTAGCGCATGATAAGCCAGTCAGAGGTCTATACCGCTGATTCAATGTAATTAGAGGCTATAGATTCCTTTCTCTTTTGTTTTGTGAAACCTACCTTATTAAATAAACAAAGAGATCTTGTTTCATCTGTTCTTGCAGTTCCATCTTTTCTCATATCATTTTGCATGTTTTTGTTTCTTTTGTCTTGATTGATATAGATATGAGGGTCGATTCTTTGAGGATCCTAATGACGAGGGTTTGACAATTGATTTCAACTGAGATGTAAGCCAAACGATGAACGAAGAAGAGGAAGAGGACGTCCTCTCACCAGAGTTGGAGAGGTTGATCGCTCAGGAAGAACGCGAAATGAAGCCTCACCAAGAAGAAACCGAACTGGTAAACTTAGGGACCGAAGAGGGAAAGAAAGAAGTAAAAGTAGGAACCAGTATGACCGCACCTATCTGCCAAGGCTTGATAACCTTTCTTGAAGAATATCAAGACGTCTTTGCATGGTCCTACCAAGACATGCCCGGTCTGGACTCCGATATTCTGCAGCATAAGTTGCCATTGAATCCTGGGTCTTCCCCGGTTAAGCAAAAGCTACGAAGGATGAGACCCGAAATGTCTTTAAAAATCAAAGAAGAAGTGAGAAAGCAGTTCGATGCGGGTTTCTTAGTTGTAGCTCGATACCCGGAGTGGGTGGCCAACATTCTCCCGGTCCCGAAAAAGGATGGCAAGGTGCGAATGTGTGTAGACTATCGGGACTTAAACCGAGCCAGTCCTAAAGACAGTTTTCCCCTGCCACACATTGATATATTGGTAGATAATACAGCCAAGTTCGCCCTTTTCTCTTTTATGGATGATTTCTCAGGGTATAATCAGATAAAGATGGCACCCGAAGATGTGGAGAAGACTACTTTCCTCACCTTATGGGGAACGTTCTGCTATAAAGTGATGGCCTTCAGGCTGAAAAATGCTAGGGCAACCTATCAGCGCGCCAGGGTAGCGTTGTTCCATGACATGATGCATAAGGAGATAGAGGTCTACGTAGATGACATGATTGCCAAATCTCGAACTGAGGACGAACACCTCGTCAATCTGCGTAAGCTGTTTGGAAGGTTGCGGAAATACCAACTGAAGCTAAACCCAACCAAGTGCACCTTCGGGGTAAAGTTGGGGAAGTTGCTGGGATTCATCGTAAGTCAGAAAGGGATAGAGATAGATCCCGAGAAAGTGAAAGCCATTCTTGAAATGTTGGAACCATGCACGGAGAAGCAGGTTCGAGGTTTCTTGGGCAGGTTGAATTACATCGCGAGATTTATCTCGCAACTCACCCCTACATGTGAGCCCATTTTTAAGCTATTACGTAAGAACCTGGCGGTCCTGGGGAACAGCGACTGCCAAGAGACCTTCGAGAAGATCAAACAGAGCCTCGCAAACCCCCCGGTGCTCATGCCACCTGTAACAGGAAGACCTTTTTTCCTGTACATGGTTGTATTAGACGAGTCTATGGGGTGCGTGTTGGGTCAGCACAATGATTCTGGGAAAAAGGAACAAGCCATTTACTATCTAAGCAAGAAGTTTACCGCATGTGAGATGAATTACTCAATGCTGGAAAGGATGTGTTGCGCCCTGGTATGGGCGTCACATCGGCTTAGGCAGTACATGCTCAGTCATACCACGTGGCTTATTTCCAAAATGGATCCCGTGAAATACATCTTTGAGAAACCGGCCCTCACGGGACGAATCGCTAGGTGGCAGGTACTACTATCTGAATTTGATATTGTGTGCGTCACCCAAAAAGAGGTAAAGGGAAGCGCCTTGGCAGATTATTTGGCCCAGCAACCCCTCCAGGATTATCGGCCGATGCACCCTGAGTTCTTGGATGAAGACATCATGGCCCTGTTCGAAGAGAAGCGGACGCATGAGAACATAGACAAATGGATTGTCTGCTTCGATGGGGCATCTAATGCTTTGGGCCATGGAGTAGGGGCAGTCCTTGTGTCCCCGGATGATCAGTGTATTCCTTTCACGGCCAGACTAGGTTTCAAAGTGGCCATTGATTTTGATGTAAAGCTACTCAAAGTGTATGGAGACTCGGCTTTGGTAATACGCCAGTTGAGAGGAGAATGGGAAACTAGGGATCCGAAGTTGATACTCTATCAAACTCACATCTTGAAGTTAGCCGAATGCTTTGACGACATTTCTTTCCACCACATACCTCAAGAAGAGAACCAAATGGCCAATGCATTGGCCACCCTGGCATCCATGTTTCAACTTGCCCACACGGGGATCTGTCGTACATCGAATTTAGATCTCAGGGCAAGCCGGCACATTGTTGTGTGATAGAGGAAGAGCAGGATGGGAAACCGTGGTACTTCGACATCAAACAATATGTTGAGAACAAAGAATATCCACCAGGGATTTCCGACAATGAAAAAAGAACGTTAAGGAGATTGGCTACTGGTTTCTTTGTGAGTGGTACCATCCTGTACAAACGAAACCATGACATGACCCTCCTACGATGCGTAGATGCCAAAGAGGCGAACTACATTATTGAGGAAATCCACGGGGGTTTATTTGGGACACATGCCAATGGGCATGCTATGGTCAGGAAGATCCTTAGAGCCAGTTATTACTGGCTCACTATGGAAAGCGATTGCTGCGCCCATGTAAGGAAATGTCATAAATGTCAAGCATACGCAGACAATGTCAATGTTCCGCCACATCCTCTGAATGTTATGTCCGCCCCTTGGCCTTTTTCCATGTGGGGAATATGATGCAAGCTCTATTGGAAGATAAATGGCAGCGGAATGGAGAAGGAAGAGAGAGAGGAGACGCCACTTCAAGGAGAAGATGAGTCTAGAAGAAGCTCACCACCATAGGAGGCCATGGATAAGAGCTTGGAGGAAGAAGAAGATGAATGAAGGGAGAGGGAGAGAAGAGCACGAAATTTTGTGCTCAAAAAGAGCTCTGAAATCTGAAGTTAATATTCAAATGATCAAAGTTGAAAAAAATGCACACACATGACCTCTATTTATAGCCTAAGTGTCACATAAAATTGGAGGGAAATTCAAATTTCACTTGAATTTGAAATTGAATTTGTGGAGCCAAACTTTGGAGCCAAAATTTCACTAATTATGATTAGTGAATTTTAGTTATGGTTCAGCCCACTAATCCAAGATCAATTCTAAGATTCTCCACTAAGTGTACTTAGGTGTCATGAGGCATGAAAAGCATGAAGGACATGCACAAAGTGTGACTATATGATGTGGCAATGGGGTGTAGTAAGCAAATGCTCACCTCCCCCCTCTAAAATTTAATTGGATTGGGCTTCTACCAATTCAATTAAATTTATTTCCAACCACACACATCAAATATCCACTTAGTGCATGTGAAATTACAAAACTACCCCTAATACAAAAAATAGTCTAGGTGCCCTAAAATACAAGGGCTGAAAAATCCTATATTTCTAGGGTACCCTACCTACATTATGGAGCCCTAAATACAAGGCCCAAAAATAATGAAACCTTAATCTAATATTTACAAAGATAAGTGTGCTCATACTTAGCCCATGGGCCCGAAATCTACCCTAAGGCTCATAAGAACCCTAGGGCCTTCTCTTGCATCTTTGGCCCAATCTACTTGGAGTTTTCTATCCAATGCCCTTGCGGGGTAGGATTGCATCACCACAAGCCTCGCTTAGCGAGACACCAATTGCAAGCCTTCACAAATTTCATCCTTTTTACCTGAAATTGAAGTTGAAACACATTAAATTCACAATGTTGGGCATTTCTACTGAACAAAATTAAAATAAACCTAAAAATATGTACAAACCTACAGAAAGAACCATAAATTGGGGAAAAGATAAACATTTTATAAAACTTTTCTATACAATAGTTAGTCGTAAATGATGACTAACAATAATCCATTACCATCCTTCAATGGGGCGCGTAATCGATCCCAAAGCCTTATGTTTCCTGGCTATGTAGAATGATAAAAGGTTTTAAACAAAAAGAAAGGGACAAACCCTAGGACCAATGTTTTAGTTGATTGATTAAATGCCAAATGGCTCCACTGCTGTCATCCAAAATTGTCACGTGATTAAATCAAACAAAACATGCACTCTGAGGGAGTACCCGAGGGGATTTGCAAAAGATAGGATGAGGTCGCATGATTTATCACATCTTTTAGAAAGAGACATTCAATCTGTGTTTTACACAAAAAAAAGAAAAAAGAAAACAAAATTAAAGATCACCGAAAGTGGAAAGAATGTCATGAACAATGCACAATTTTTCGTTGCATTGCATTGTTGCGTACAAAAGTTGCATTTACTTCATTTTAGGGCAAAGTTTGCATGTCCATGCATTCCAAAACACATGTTTCACATTAGGATAAGAGTCCATATATTTTTCATTAAATACCAATTTCCAAAATCCTATTGGATGATTCATGGGACTCAACGTCCTTTGTTTTTTTCATAGGACTCAACGTCCTTTGCTTCATGTTTCAAAAGACTACAATGTCTTCTACTTTATGATTTCAAAGACTTCAATGTCTTTGGTCTTTTTTGTTTTCAAAAGACTTCAATGGTCTTTTGTTTTATGATTTCAGAGACTTCAATGTCTTCATTCTTTTATGCTTTCAAAGACTACAATGTCTTTAGTCTTTTACGCTTTCAAAGACTACAATGTCTTCAGTCTTTTACGCTTTCAAGTCTTTTACGCTTTCAAAGACTTCTATGTCTTTAGTCTTTTACATTTTCAAAGACTACAATGTCTTCAATGTTTTACATTTTCAAAGACTTCAATGTCTTCAGTCTTTTACATTTTCAAAGAATTCAATGTCTTTTGTCTTTTACGTTTTCAAAGACTACAATGTCTTCTTTTTTATGATTCAAAGACTACAATGTCTTTTGCCTTATGATTTCAAAGACTACAATGTCTTCAGTCTTTTATGCTTTCAAAGACTACAATGTCTTCAATCTTTTACGCTTTCAAAGACTACAATGTCTCCAGTCTTTTACGCTTTCAAAGACTACAATGTCTTCAGTCTTTTTATGCTTCCAAATACTACAATGTCTTCATTCTTTTACGCTTTCAAAGACTTCAATGTCTTTAGTCTTTTACACTTTCAGAAACTTCAATATCTTCTACTTTATGTTTTACAAGACTACAATGTCTTCTGTTTGATGCTTTCAAGACTTCAATGTCCTTTACTTTTACGCTCTACAGGATTTCAATGTCCTTCATTTTACGTTTTATAGGACTTCAAGATCCTCTGTTTGGTGTTACAGGACTTCAATGTCCTTTTGTTTTTTTTTCGGTTTCACTTATTTTGTTTTCTCTGGCGTCAGGTTTTGAATAGCAAGATCGCTCGTATGAAATTAGGGTCCTTATCTTTACTTACCTTTTATTTTCAATAAAAGATAAGTAAAGAGGGACAACTGTCAGACCCTAATTTCGTCCAGGGAAAGCTTTTATCGTTTGACACTGGTTGCAACACAAGGACGAGGGATCGCTCAAATTGATTGTCGGATCCAGGAACGAAAAACACAAGGAAATGGATAAAGTAGTCATTTTATGGAATTTTCTGGGCCCAAGCTCGCCCAGGCTAGCATCTGGCTCGCCTGGGCCATCAAATGTCTTCAACCTTAAGTAACCAGCTCGCCTGGGTGAGCTTATACCTTCAGATCTAAGCAATTGGCTCACCTGGGCAAGCTCTAGCTCGCCTAGGCGAGCTTCCCCTACCCCAAATGGCTTTTTCCTATAAATAGCTATGAAGGGGAAAGGACAAAAGGTTCTGAAAGTTTGGGATAAAAGAAGAAACGTAAGAAAAGGAAGAGAAGAAGGAAAAAGCGAAGCCGAGGCACCGCCGAATCGCAACCGTGGATCATTCCCTACATCGCTTCTCTTGCTAGTCTTGTACCATGTGCAACAATCAGTTAGTTTTTCTTCCTTTTCTTTTCTTTTCTTTTCTTAAGAGTTGAATATGATCCCTGTACCCTTATGGGTCCTCTCTGACATTTGTATATATTCATCTTCTCCCCTCTTATCGTTGGTAACTTCATTTTATTTGTATGGCTTAATTCTAACCGATTACATGTGTCGTGAGATTGTTTTTTTTTTCTTTTGTGAGACTAGAAACTAATAAACACAATTAAAATGAAAAGGAAATCAATTCACAAAACCAAACTTCTTTTTATCAATAATCACTTGAGATCGTTCAAGGTTCAACGTCTTAACGATTCTCTCCGCTTTACAAAATTTAAAACGTTGTTTCAAGGTCCAACACCTTAAGGACTCTTTGTTCCCGATTAAAATAAATCTTTCAAAAAACATAAAATCAATTCAACACATAAATATTCAAACTTAAAGAACTATGTAGGTCTGATTTCCTCATCGCACCTGGGGATACGTAGGAGCAAGGGCAACACCCTTGTCGACTCAAAAAAATAATAATAAAAAAGGAAAATACATAATTTTGAAGTCATGTTTTGCACACTCGATTAAAGGTTGTCGTCCCTTGTAACGGGCGCGTGGGGTGCTAATACCTTCCCTATGCGTAAACAACTCCCGAACCCTTCTTTCCAAAATTCGTAGACCTCTTTTAGTTTTTCTAACGTTTTCCTTTAAATAATCGTTGGTGGCAATTCCACTCATTTTCGCCTTAGGAGACGAACGTGCTTTTCCCTTATTTTATTTCGTTGTCCCGTCATGAGGTAGGTTACGACACTTTCTATCCTTTATATTATTATTGAGTTGTTCTTGATATTGTGTTGTGTTGGTATTTGATCTTGTAATTAGATGTGCCATTAAAATTTTGTTTTTTTGAACAAAAAATGATTGTTTTTCTTAAGCAAGATTATTCTTGTGATAAAAAGTTTTAAGTAAAACCTTGATTGTTCAAATGGGTATTTGGGATTTAAGTTGATTTCATCAAGGAAATTTCAAAAGTTGTTGAATCTATTCAAATCCCCCTTTCTAGATTCCTAGTCCAACTAATAATTGATATCTAAAGCTGGGATTTAGTAAGGTAATGAGGATGTTTGTCAAAATTTTGATCATGGATGGGAATCAAATACTGTTTGTTGATGGTGCGTCTATTAAGAAGCCTCTATTGTTCTATGATGCAAACTATCCTTTTTAGAAGCTTCACATGAAGATTTTCATGGAATCGGTCAATAGGGGTATATGGCAAGCTGTTGTTAATGGCTATACAATTTCAAATCAAGTAGTCGATAACAAGACAATAAAGAAACCTTATGAACCTTGGTCCACTGAAGAAATTAGAAGAGGTGAATATGACTCTAAAGCAATGAACATTATACACTCCTTACTTAATTCTGGTGAGTTTTTTAGGGTGTTCGTGTGCACTACTGCAAAGGAAATGAGTGATTTGATCCAAGTCACGCATGAAGGTACATCGGAAGTCAGAAAAGCCTGAAAGAATTTGCTTATCCAAGAATATGAAATTTTCAGGATAAAGCAATGTGAAATTATATGAGATGTACAAAAAATATTCACACATATAGTGAACCATCTTAAGGGTCTTGGCAAGATTGTTGAAGAAGAAGAGATAAATGTCAAGATACGCAAGTCCCTCAACAGAATGTGGTAGCCCAAAGTCATAGTAATTTTTGAATCATAGGATCTTGATTCTATGACACATGTTGAGCTAGTTGGAAAATTAAAAGAATATGAAATGGACTTGACAAGAATGGCTAAGGAAGAAACAATAGACAAAAAGAGTAAGGGCTTGGCCTTGATAGACAAATAGTTTCATGAGTCCCACTAATCAGTAAGGTGCCATCCTGACCAAGTTTGGATCTACTGGCCTCGTCTAGAAGGGGGTTTCTAAAGATACAATTGCATATGGGGAAAGAGCCATGTATGCATCAAAAAGCGAGTGGACGCTTCTTGGACTCAAGAGGGGTGGATGGTTGTTGTGGTGAAGGTGCAGCTTCATTCTCAAAAGCACTTGATCCATCAAGGAGTGGTGGAGCTATTTCTTTTTTAGTAAAGGCTTTGTTTAGACAAGTTGCCCTATTCTTCCTTCTTCTAGGAACCTCAGAAGTAAGTACATGTTCCTTGCTTTTGGGTTGCTTCTCAACCTTCTACTTCTTGTTGACAACAAAAACAATTTTGTTCTCATTCTTGCACTTCCTTAGGATGAGGAGAGGAGCTTCATCCTCTGTTTCACTCATATCCCACAACATTTAAGTTGTGGATGACTTATCTTATTGCTTCCTTGGACTTCTCCTAGCAGCAACAGTCTTTGGACAAGCAACCACTAAATAAGGCTGATTGGATGCTAAGCTCTTCTCATGCCTTGTCTTCGTTCTTGCTTCCCTGGCAAGAAACCCTTCTTTTGCCTCTTCCTATTGAGCTTGTCTTCTTGTGTTGCTTCCATTATGTTGGTCCTTCATTTTGTTTTTAATTTTGTTGGCAACGCCAAAGGATTGTATAGCTTGTTCTTTGACATGAACAACAATGACAAGCTTTGTTGCCCTTCTTGTTTTTATAGCCTCCTCGTCCACTAGAGGAATTGGTTGATTTCTTTGGATGTCCACCTTCATTGCCTTCAGATTCATAGTTGAAGTATTGTTGTCTGGCAATGATGGAACCTTTGACAACAATCTCATGCTTGGATGCCTTGTCCATTTAAGTATACACATGGTAGACATTATGCTCCCATAGTGGTTTGTTAATAAGGGCAACATAATGGATGTCGTCTAATCCACCAAGAGCCTTCATGGTTCTCAGAATATTGAAGTAAATGTTGTGTGGAAGGTCAAATAGAACTCGACCCATGAGATGAAAAAGGACAAACTTATGTATGCCAGACATAGAGTCCTTGGACCCTAACTTATGCATGGAACACTTTTGGATGATGTTTGACCATACCTTGGCCATGTCACAAATTTGGTTCTACTAGACCTTCTTATTGCCATCAATCTGCTTGTAATTCTATTTGTAGAAGGTTTATGGAACATGGCCCTCATAAGCTTTCTCCCAGTGTTTATGATAAGTGTTCCCTTCTCTTATGCACCCAATTGCTTATGCAATGGTCTCCATGAAAAGGACAGCCTTCTGTCCAAGGACCTTGGACACTATGGTCTTCCAATCTTTTAACTCAATATTCCTCCAAAACATCCTTATGAGTTATGGGTAGATAATTTTTGGTTTGTTGAAGTAGCCATAAATGCCACATGCCAGCAAGGTGCTCTGAATGTTCAAACCTAAATCTTCTAAGACGTTGATGTCAAAGAGGTGTTCAATGTAATAAACAACATAGTAAGATATCATTTCTAGTGTAACAATAGTGTAGATAGACTTGATCCACAAATTAAATATCAAAACTAATTAAAACAAGCAAGATAACTATTTAACATATTATTTTAAATTTCTACAAAATAATTCTATAAATAGAATACTTTTTGACCTTGATTTGCTTCAAGCTAGTTTGGATTCAAATATTATTATCTTTGAATACACCTAAAAAAAGGAAACTATATTCCACCACTCATGCCATTTCCCTCCTTCTCATTATAAGGAGGGAACTAATAAAGTTTCATGGTAAAGCGGAATTAATTAATGCAAACATTTTGCATGCTATGCCACATAAATTTTTGCTTCTTTTTCTTTTGAGCAACAAAAAATTCTACTCCTTTTTCTGAAAAGAGTATCAATGTTTCTGCAATCTCGATATCACTAAGCTGATTTTTCACATTTGACGTGAACTCTGCAAGAGAATCATGTGATTTTTCAAGTTTAAAGAGTTGGGTCCCTTTATGTTGATTGATAGCTTCATCAAGCACTACACTTTTCTTTTCATCCTCATGCAATTGATTCATCACTTCAGCAAGTTGTAGATTAAATTGGTCAATCTTAGAAATGTCAAAAGAGGAGGCCTCTTTGGAGTACTTTGTTTGATTTAAGCTTTTGTTGTAGAAATTGGGTAGCGACAACTGGGTGGCCGAACGAGCAAGGCTAGTTCACTGGAGACAACACAACAATAGCAACCTTTGTGCCATACACAATGGATAACTCGTTAGCTTTCTTAAACAAACTTGTATATGAAAACATGGAAATAAATCATGTCTTTATTATCATGACAAATGTAAGATGTTTTGTTGTAATGTTATGACTTCTAAAAGTCCCCCCCCCCCCCCCACACACACATATATATATTTGGAAGGCACACACACGTACATATTTTAGAGCTAAAATATATTTGCATGGATCACGCTTGTGACAAGACAAACATGGAATTACAAGCTCTTTACTTTTAACAAGACAATGGATTCCTAAACCACAAAACACACCATATAAAGATCATAAGGAATACCAACAACAAAAACCCTTAACTCGATTTAAAGGATATCAAAAAGCAGTGAAAGATCAAGTACCAACAAAACCCCAAATCATGAATTATCAATCCCTCATTTAAATTTAAATACCCAAATTCCTAATTTTCAAGAACATGAAAAAGGGAAAACTAAATAGCAATCTAAACAGGATAACCCAACCAATCAATTAACATAACCAAGCCTCAAATTGCTCATAATCGACCCAAAACACATTAAACCCTAACTTAGGGTAGAAAAATGAGGGAAAGGGAAAAAATGATGAAATCAACAACCATAAATGGTTAAGGAAGACAGGGGGAAGAACACTCACCTATATCAAGGTACGAAGGAGAGCTCTATCTTGAGCCTCAAAGTTCATTCTCCTTCTTTTCTATTTATCTTTTTCTTCTTGTTCAAATCTTCTCTCTTGTCTCTATTTCTCCCAAAATGAAACCTAATGTCTTACTCTCCCCTTCTCACAACACTTACTTATAAATGGTTTGAGTGGGCTTGGCCCCCTATCTGGGCTTAAACACTCTCTTAGGCCCAAATCATCCTATTCTCACTAATTTCTAACACTAGAGCACCTTAAATACAACAATAAACATAGACAATAAAACCATAATGTCATAACCACATTTACCAACAACAAAAAATATAATAATATCAATATCAATCATAATAAAAAAAAATAATATAGGTACATACAGTATTAAAATATAGGTATATGCTTAAGACAAAACCAATAATATACAAATAATAATAACAAGGATTTATAGTAAAATAGAACATAAGAGTTCTCCTTAAGGTATATTCCTAGAACTTGAAATTTAGGGTGTTATATAGCTAGGAGCAGGCAAGAACAATTATGTGTAGGTGCAACACACATCAATCAAGAAACACCAAAAGAAACACTACTCAAGTAGCATTGACTTTGACCAATACTTTGTATTTATCACGCTTGCTTTAACATTAGCATAGGCTTCAACCAACACTTTGTATTCATCATTTAAAAAAAATATTAAATAGGTATGAAGGGTTGCATCAAAGTGATGCTAATTCTAGACACTATTTTACACATTTCATGTAGTGACTAAATATTTTCTTAATCCTAAAGTTAAATTTAGCTAAATATTTTTTTTATTCATTTCATATTCAAATTTTATTCTAATGAAAAAGGCTTAATACCCAAATTTAGTCCCTTTGTATCATTATTTGCAATGG
Organism: Glycine max; assembly: GCF_000004515.6. Taxonomy (NCBI): domain Eukaryota; kingdom Viridiplantae; phylum Streptophyta; class Magnoliopsida; order Fabales; family Fabaceae; genus Glycine; species Glycine max. The sequence continues at coordinate 13,886,540 of NC_038246.2, read as the reverse complement.
TTTGACCTTGTTTATGTGTTTGAATCTTGTTTTTCTTGTTTTGTTTATTATACAAACTTCTGTGTTACTTGTCTCCTATATTTTCCTACGTTAACACCAGGATTCCAATAACAGTCGTGGTGGATATCACCATGACTGTAGTGAGCTGAATTAAGGAAACTATCTTTAGGTGTCTAACTAAAGTAATTATCTAGGGATCTAATCAGAATATTTATCTATAGTGCACATAATTAAAGTAATTATCTTTAGAGATTATATTAGAATATCTATCTATAGTGTGCCTATTTAAAGTAATTATCTTTTGGACTCTATAAAAAAGAAGTTGGTGTTTGTACATGTGAAGATTTGAAATTCATTATATAGTTTATGTTTTTGAGAGCTAGAGAAGTTATTGAGTGTTTTTGAGGTGTGGGCAACACCATAAGGATGGATCGTGAGCATTGTTCCTTCCTTATTGATATGTCTATGCTAATTTCTTCTAGGCTTTCTAGTTTAGCTTGGCCATGAATGGCTAGTCTTCCTTAGTCTGGGGTTATGATATAACTGTCCAATTGTATTCCTTCCCTTGTTCTTAATGAAATTCCTCAATGTTTTATGTTAATTGATTCTCTACTTTATTGTTATTGATAATTAAGACTTGATCAATCTTAACTTAATCGAGTATATAGTGGTGATCATCCACGTATATTTGGTGGATCTAGGTAGTGAATGTTTTATACCAAATTGCATGATCAAACCTTTTGGGTAATATCCAATAGATTAGTTTACATTTAAATTAGTCATCCCTAGACTTTATTTTATCATTTGTCTTAGTTTGATACATTCATGATCATTGGAGTATCAATTTAACGCAAAAACATCTATTGATCCAGATCAAAGGCTTTAGGTGACTTTGGGAATTGGTAATTAACTTGAGGTAGGAATTTCTAAGGACCAAGGCTAGGGGAAAATTGTTACTAGTGAACCATAATGCCTGGTCACTTTAAATATCACTCAAAATTCTTGTTTATCTTATTTCACTTGTTTACTTTTAAAATTAAAATCACAAAAATAATTCAATCTCTTCTTAATTTACTCCAATTGTTTAGTTTAATAATTTTGACTATTTGGGAACATAGCTAGTCTCTAAGGTTCAATATCCTAACTTCCAATCCACTGTCACTATTGTGTAGGGTACATTTGCCCTTGTGCAAACATATTGTACACATAAAGAGTCATCGCCCATGAACCTTGTCGTTGTATACATATCTTTGGGGAACATTTTATTTTCTTATGTTTAGAGGATGCGAAGTTGCCTCCAAATTCCTTGTCCTGACCTTAAATGCTTGTATGTGTATATAGAATGTTACAGTGTATTTGATTAAGGTGATGACCCTTGAGTGGTAATGAGTTTGCCTTTGGTGAGATTTACTTAAGATGTTTATGTGAATTTTTTCTTTTTTTGTTGATGTAAACATGTATGTCCTTCCTACTTATTTGAACATGAGACATGTCCGCCTTTTGGATACAAGAGGGAAAGTGAGTGCAGTATTCAGCTTTCGGCAAGTGCACCGGATCGCACAAGTAGTATAAAACGGAAAGAACCGAGTATCGAACACTCGAGGAACTTGTGTTATTTGGTAAGCTATTTCAGCAAATAGGCGTCTAGTGTGTAAAAGTAAGTGTGAATATGAACAACTGTATAAACTATCTGTGCAAAAAGAAAGAAAATCACGCGAGAGAAAAGATGTGTAAAAACAAGTAGAGAACACATTGGTCTTCCTAATAGGTTCCTAATGCTAAAAAGATATTCTTTATCTAACAATGTTCATGTGTTCTTATGGTGTCTCTTGAGATACTAAACCCGGATTCCTCACGATCGTTTAGCCTAATCCTGATCAAGCATCATCCGCATATTCCTCTTGCAAGACTAAACTCAACCAGGACCGCATTAAGACACGCATACTCAACTAACTTATCGCACCCCAATTCCTCGTGAAAGCACGACAACTCAGCCCTGCACTATCAAGGACTTTAGAGTCAGACCAGTTTCCACTATTAAATGACCCTAACAAAGCATGCATCTACGTGATCAAGGTAAAGAAATATTGGAATGAAAAGCAGATAACACAGAAAACACACAAAACATCATTAAATAGATAGACATATATTTACATCAGGTACATATAGGGAAAATCCAACAGAGGATTTAGCTTTCCATACCAGGAAGCCTTCTTAACTACAAAGAGAAGAACAAGATGAAAGATTGCAAAAATACAAGTGGTGAGGATGTCTCCTTCACCTCTAGGATCTCACAATAACTCACAAACTCATCTCAAGCTCTCAAACCGGCTCCTGCTTCAAGCTCTGGTCTCTGCAGATCTTCACACAGCAAAATCTCTCAAAACTCTCTAGAACTTGGACCTTTCTCTCTCTAGAAACGCTAGACATGCAAAGCTCTGAATCCCAGTCCAAAATCCCTTCACAAAATCTGATTTCAGGCTTAAATAGGTGACTTTGTTCGTGCTCGTGCGCTTAGCGCACATATGGACTGCTTAGCGCACGTTAGTGATTTTTGGCTTAGCGTGCCTTTCTCGCTTAGCGGATGAACTGAAGCGGTGCGCTTAGAGAGATGAAGCAGTGCACTCAGCGAACCTGTACAACTCATCTTCTTCCGGATTCTTCCTCGCGCTTAGCCCATGAGTGTTCCGCTTAGCGAGTTCTTAAGAGAAACGCTTATATACAAAGAGTATTGATGAACTCGCTTAGCGTAGCATGATCGCTTAGCGAGTTCATCGCATTTTCCAAAAAATGCAGAAAACATAGTCCGTTTTCTTGCACTTTTCGAGCCTCTAAAAGGCATATCAGACATGCAACGTGTGCCTCATACTCAATTCAGTATACTAGCGTGTATAACCCTAATCTTAAACGAATTCTAACAAAACAGAAAAACCCTAAAAATCTAAAGCTACAGTTGAAGTCTTCTACCCTAAAGTTAAAACATGAAAAAGAGAAAAAGAATTATGGAACTTACTTGGATGGTGTATGGTTGATGCTTCAAAGTAGAAAATGCACAAAGAAAGCACAGATGCAAAATGTGCAAATTTTTGAAGAGAGAGAATGCAGAGACGAAGTTTCCAGAATCTGGCTAATGTGAGTGTAACTGCTGTTACACTCACTTAAGCAGTTTTTTTATACTTTCGCTTAGCGAGCAAGAGAGACGTTTGGTTTCTCAACAAGGCTCGCTTAGCGGACTCGTGCGCTTAGCCGACATTTCAAATTCAAAATCAGTTTTTTTTTAACAGAAACTCGGCTTAGCGCGAGGGAACGTTTGCTTAGCGAGGTCTACAGATCAGAAAAACTGCAACTCTCGCTAAGCCAGGCTCTGGCCAGCTTAGCTAAAATGATGCATCTTAAGTACAAAGGAGAATGCGCTTAGCTGAGAGGGACTCGCTTAGTGCTCATATTGCCGCAATGAATCTCGCTTAGCGGCCATGACTAGCGCTTAGCGTCATGGACCTCAATTATGGCTGTAAGGAATTGCGCTTGGCGACAATAGGTCACGCTTAGCCACGGATAAGTTGTCGCTTAGCGATTAGGCTGAAGCTTAGCTGAATTCAGATCGAATTGAAGTTAGCTTAGCTCAACCTTGGCCACCTTAGCGGACCAAATCAGCCTCAGATGCAAGGGTTGGGCGCTAAGCGCTTGAGACTCACAGCTTAGCGCATGAACAGAGATGCGCTTAGCGCGAGGCTTATGCTTAGCGAAAGGACTATTTTTCAGAAAATATTTTTCTAAGTTATTTTTCAGTCCTTTCTTCAAGAAATTGAAACCCTTATGTTAAGCATTCAAAGATTGGCTGATATACTCCTATGTACAGATTATATAGCAAGTTCCAAATGATTTAATTGCATGAAAAACAAAGATAACAAAAATTAAAACTGGGTGGCCTTCCAAGAAGCGCTTCTTTAACGTCATTAGCTTGACGCTTTTACCTCACTGGGTGATCTTATGTTTTGGTTCCTACTTTTAGAGCCTCTTTCTTCCATTACCTGTAAGCAAATATTGTGTTCTGGAGTAGGCTTGTCTTGAACAAACAAATCAAAATCAATTTTTTGGTCTTCAAAACCTAGCTCCAGCTTCCTCTTCCCCATATCAACTATGCAGCTTGTGGTCAACATGAATGGCCTTCCCAATATTACAGGGATGTCAGTATCTTCAGAGATATCCATTACCACAAAGTCTGTCAGGAAGATAAAATGTTTTACTCTAACCAAAACATCTTCAATTACTCCATATGGTCTGGTAATGGAGCGATCAGCTAATTGTAAAGTCATTCGAGTGGACATTATTTCCAACTCTCCCAATCTTTTGCACATGGAGAGTGGCATCAAATTGATATTGGCTCCTAGGTCAATAAGAGCTTTTCCCACATTGACTTCCCCAATTGAACAAGGAATAGTTACACTCCCAGGATCTTTATGCTTGGGTGGAAGGATCTTTTGGATCACAACATTATAATTTCCTTCCACTATGATGTTTTCTTGATGAATATATTTCCACCCATGAGTGGGAGTTTTTCTTAACAAGCCTCTGAATCTCTCCAATGCTTCACTCAGAGATTCATCAGGAAACTGATGAAATGAAGAGATTACAGCTTTCCCTTCTGCAGTCTTGGACTCTGGGAAGTATTTCTTTAGGAACTTTTCAACAACTTCTTCCCAGGTTTTCAAATTGTTGCCCTTGAATGAGTGGAGCCACCTCTTGGCTTCTCCTGCCAATGAGAATGAGAAAAGGTTGAGCCTAATAGCTTCGTCGGGTACACCGACAATCTTAACAGTGTTACATATTTCAATGAACGTTGCCAAGTGTGCATAGAGGTTTTCATTAGGTAATCCTTGAAATAAGTTCCCTTGTATTAAATGAATTAAGGAATGTGGATAGTTGATGTTGTTAGCTTGTACTTCAGGACGTGCAATGCTGGTAAAAAATTGTGGTACTGAACTACTTGAATAATCCTCAAGGGTAATCCTCTGGTCATTCTCTTCTGCCAAGGTAATGGCTTCAGGTAATTGAGTGGCAGATTCCCTTGATGATGGTGAATCAGGTGATAATACGTCGGAGAAATGAGTCTCCTCCTAAAGAATGGATGCAATTGTTCTATCTTGCAGAAGTTTCCTTCTCCTCTCGACCCTGTTTCTTTGCAACGTAGCTTCAATTTCTAAGTCCAAAGGAACTAAATTGCCTGTGGGAGATCTATGCATATACAATACTAACAGAACATCGGTTATCCAATTAAACAGGAACAAACAAATAGAATTTATGAATGAATATTCACAAAAACAATCAAAGAATAACAAATAAAGAATAGACACCTAAAAACGAGCTAACTTCCTAAATAAAAAGAAGTTTCCCGGCAATGGTGCCAAGAACTTGTTCGGCTTCCGGCAAGTGCACCGGATTGCACAAGTAGTATAAAATGGTAAGAACCGAGTATCGAACACTCGGGGAACTTGTGTTATTTGGTAAGCTATTTCATCAAATAGGCGTCTAGTGTGTAAAAGTAAGTGTGAATATGAACAAGTGTATAAACTATTTATGCAAAAAGAAAGAAAATCACGCGAGATAAATGATGTGTAAAAACAAGTAGAGAACACGTTGGTCTTCCTAATAGGTTCCTGATGCTAAAAAGATATTCTCTATCTAACAATGCTCATGTGTTCTTATGGTGTCTCCTGAGATACTAAACCCCGATTCCTCACAATAGTTTAGCCTAATCCTGATCAACCATCGTCCGCAGATTCCTCTTATAAGACTAAACTCAACCAGGACCGCATTAAGACACACATACTCAACTAACTTATCACACCCCGATTCCTCGTGAAAGCACGACAAATCAGCCCTACACAATCAAGGACTTTAGAGTCAGACCAGTTTCCACTGTTGAATGACCCTAACAAAGCATGCATCTACATGATCAAGGTAAAGACATATTGGAATGAAAAGCGGATAGCACAGAGAACACACAAAACATCATTAAATAGATAGAAATATATTTACATCAGGTACATACAGGGAAGATCCAACAGAGGATTTAGCTTTCTATACCAGGAAGCCTTCTTAACAATAAAGAGAAGAGCAAGATGAAAGATTGCAAAAATACAAGTGGTGAGGATGTCTCCTTCACCTCTAGGATCTCACAATCACTCACAAACTCATCTCAAGCTCTCAAACCGGCTTCTGCTTCAAGCTCTGGTCTCTGCAGATCTTCACACAACAAAATCTCTCAAAACTCTCTGGAACTTGGACCTTTCTCTCTCTAGAAACGCTAGACATGCAAAGCTCTGAATCCCAGTCCAAACTCCCTTTCACAAAATCTGATTTCAGGCTTAAATAGGTGACCTTGTTTGTGCTCGTGCGCTTAGTACACATATGGACCGCTTAGCGCACGTTAGTGATTTTTGGCTTAGCGCGCCTTTCTCGCTTCTCAGATGAACTGAAGCGGTGCGCTTAGAGAGATGAAGCGGTGAACTTAGCGAACCTGTACAGCTCATCTTCTTCTAGATTCTTCCTCGCGCTTAGCCCAGGAGTGTTGTGCTTAGTGGATGCTCGCTAAGCCAACATATTGGCTTAGCGAGAAGGTGAAAACAACCTTTTCCAAAGCTTTCCTAATTAACCTGAAATTGAGAGAAAATGATTCTTAAACACACAAAATGAAAATATTAAGTATTTATTACCTATACTTAACAAAAAAAATACTTTAACATTACAAAATAACCATAAATTGGGAGAGTTTGATACAATTTATACAAGTTTTATACCCAAAAGTTGGTAGTTTTCACCGACTAACATGCAGCCCCTTACATGTTTCCCCTTCCCATGAATATATTGATTCCTTTAATTCACTACATAGTATGTTTTTTGTTCTCCCCAATGTATGGTTTGGTTCGGTTCATCTTCTTCATATGTGTTGTATACATATGTTATGATAAGATTTAGAAATTATGGGGTTTTGTATTAATGTATATTTGGTGAGTTATGTTTGGGTGCTTTGTTGTTTGAGAACTCTATTATACATTTCATGCACGAACTATGTGATTTTGAGGGTTAAGGAACTTTAATATCATATATAAAGGGGAAATTTTTATTTTGTGTTTTTCATCAATCAGAGGTGTGAATCCATGGAGCACGAACATGATTGACTCTATCAGAATTTGAGGTACAAGTTTATCGCTGATCATAGGGTGTTAGTCATCATATACGACTAACTTTTGTATAGAATTTTTTTCCAAAATGTATATATTTATGTTTCTTTTTGTAGGATTGTAAATATTTTCTTGTTTAGTTTTATCTTTGCTCAGTAGAGGCTCTCCGCATGGAATTAATGTAAATTTCACTTCATTTTCAGGTAAAAAGGAGAAAAATTGGAAGATGCTGCAGCAGGTGTCTCGCTAAGCCTAGGACATGTGCTTAGCGAGTATCATCCGCTAAGCAAGACATCAGTCCGTTTAGCGAGTAAGAGGAATCTTGAAGGGAATCTGCCATGCAAGCACACGCCTAGCTCGCCCAACGAGTCATCTATCTCTTTTAGCACTTAGCGCGCCTGGCTCGCTCTGCCAAAGATCACTTACTCGTATTAAGCGCGCCTTCGAGGATAGAAAGCCTTTTTTAAAGCCTGAATTGAAGAAAAAGAGAGAGCTTAGCTTTAAGAGGATCTTAGGTTTAAGAGTGATTTCTAGGTTTCTAGAGGTGGAGGAGACATCCCCACCACTGTGTAATATGTTATTTTCTCTGAAAACCCACTTCCTGCTTGTGAAAGGTGTTGCCTTGTGATGGAAGGCTAAACCCCTTTGTTGGGGAATTCTACTGAGAACTTGATGTAAATCCTTATCCTATCTATTTAAAGTTGTTTTTATGTGTTCAATGTTTCTATCTGTGCTTAATCTATGCATGCTTGTGGCTTGATCACCCATTTGTATGTAAAGTTAGGAGCTTTAGCATTGGAAAATGTTCTCCATCCTTAAAACTAGATAGAACGGGCTAGGTTATCCTATGTCTGGACACAGAGTGCGGTAATTTAGTTTTATATGTTGTGACCCTAATGCTGTTCGGTTAAGCTAAGTTCGATGAGACATCTGAGAACAAAGTTTAATTAGAATTAGCCCATTCATGCGAGACATCGATGTTTGGGAATGTTGTCCTCAGTATAGAACACATGAACATCTTTGAATAGAGAAAAACCTTTAATTGCATCAAGTAACTCAGTAGGAGGACCCAACACTTTTAATTATTTGTTTTAACACCTACTTGCTCATATTTTCTGTAATTAGTAATTATAACAACAAACACCATAGTTCTATTCATGTTCATTGTCTTTTTATACAAATTTCTGCTTATTGAATGATGTTTCACTAAATGAAACAAGTTCCCTGAGTTCGATACTCGGTTTCTTACCATTTTATTATTACTTGCACGACTCGGTACACTTGTCGATAAGATTTCGCATCCATAATAACAAGTAGTACAAGGGCAGAACTTAGGGTTACCTTGTTGATGATTTGAAATCCTTGAAATTGTATGTAGTTTAATTGTCCTGACCGTCATATTATACCCTTTTTCCCGTGTATTGTTTTTGTATTATATTCCTTTTGTATACTTAACTGTAGTTTTGTTATGTTTGTCTTGTGTTTATCTTAATTCCTTATATGCATACAATGATGTAGTTAGAATGTTTCGAGAGCTGAGTAATTCACATGATAGGGGAGTGTTAGGGAAATTTTGGCAAGTGAATTAGTCTAACAAGTAATACAATGGATAAGTTCAGATATCATTTCCCAAGAGACTCATGCAAAATAAGTAAGGCAGTGAACTATTAACTTAGGCTTAATTATCGTACAACAAAGTATCAAAAACATGAACTTTAAGGTGGTTGTGTAAACTGGCAAACAAATCAAGTTGAAAAATAGGAAAGTAAATTCTTTTATGTGGTTTTAAAATCAATAAAACACAATATTAGAGGTGTTACACAAATGGTAGAAGTTTGAAATATGTAAATCACACTAGAAGAGGATTTAGGAATGTCTAGTTCTCCTTTATCAATCAGTCAAAGATTTTATTAGTCAATTTTGATTACAACAAATATTTTAACCTGTCAGGTCACTATTAGCACAATCTTAGACTTTTTTTCTTTAATTTTTTCCTGCCTTTCTTTACTCCTCTTTTTGACCATTGATTACTTTCTCTGTAATTTGATCCAATGGTTGATAACAAAGCACCAATGCGTGTGATTGAAGTTTGTATTGGGGTATTGTCAAATCATTTGATGTTTCCTCTTCCATTTCCCCTTTCTCTTTTTCTCTTTCCAATTCTAAACCTTGTGTTGCCTTAAAGAAAAAAAAAAGTGTTATGCTTTTTTCTCCTTTTCCATTTCACTCTTTTCTCTCATTTCTCTTTTCACTTTATCTTCCTCTTCCCATATCTTTATGAATCTGTTTTTGTATTTGGTAGTAAAGGAAGATAAGTGTCAAACACGTAGAAAAACTTCCCGCCTACGAGAATCCCTTCATGCTCTTTTTTTTTTCTATTAAAATTTTTAGGGTTCTAGAATTGTGCTCTCTCTCTGCTCCATTATGCCCAAATCAAATCAGTCAAAGGTGTATTTTCCATTTTTCAATTTTTGTCCTTCCATATTCCCGCTTCTTCTTCACGCATTGATGTTGGTAACTTTTATTTACATTCCTTTCCCATTTTCATCTTCTTCATTCCAGAATTCACTGCCTCTTCTTAACCAACATGTTTTGTCATTCCTTACTCCCCTCACAACACCCATGTCTTCTCTCTCTCTCTCATCAAAGCACTCGTCCTTTGAGTTTGTTTTATTCATAGGGAAAGAAGGAATTTTTTTCCCATACATACAACAATATTTCTTTTAGCAAAACGTACAACTCCCCCCATTATTTACACAAACATACATCAACATTGTGATTTTGCAAATTTTTTCAAAAACAATTGAGAATTCAGGTCCCCCAACTTGAAATCTCAATGTGGTTTTTTTTAAAAATTAATTTTTTAAAAGATTTTTCAAAAATATAAATAAAGGAAATTAATAAAATTAGAAAAGTTAATAAAGTTAAAGAAAATTAGTTAAAAACAATACAATTGAAGAATGTTTTTGAATGTATATATAATGTGAAATGAAATACGTTGATAGTAAAAAAAAATAATTTGCTTGACTGGAACTTTCGAGACGGTGGGGACACCTATTTTTTGAATGGTCAACTAGCCTGCAGATTGAACAACGTTTTGGTTGACCTTTTTCTCTCATCCATATTAGTTCGTATTATTGTTGATTTTTGTCGACCTTTTTTGTTTCTCCTCATGGCTGGATTTTAATTGTGATCCTTCACATGATGGCCAATAATCATGATGACGCATGCCTGCTAATGGGACTTTGTAGACACTTGACACATAATTTAATGTGTACAGTGGACTAACATATTGCAAGTAATCTATATTGATCGTTGGTGTCGTAAATGTATATATATACCTTAAATATGAAAAAAATCTCTTGGATAAACCTTATGTGCTTCCACTCGAGACAACACTTATTATACATAATATGAATGAAATGAAAACAGTTACTAATTGTCATACCCTAATTTCGTCCAGGGACGATCATTGGCAAACATTTGGATTATTGTCACCTGAATTAAGCTTTTTAAAACCAATTGTCGCTCATTCCCTAAGATTTTTCGATGTTTCGGAAGGAAATGTGCAAAATACTCAAAAGGAGGGCAAAATGGTCACTTTGGGGGCATTTTTCAGCCCCTGAGCCACCTAGATAACTTCATAATGACGTAACCAGCTCGCCTGGGCGAGCATGGTTGCTTCAGAATGAAGTTATTAGCTCGCCTAGGCGCGCTACCTTAAGCCCAAATGCTTTTTTTGCTATGAATAGGCGTGGGAAGGCTGGAGTAAAAGGTCCTTGAGTTCCCTAAGGTCCAAAGGTCCAAAAAGAAGAAGAAAGGAGAGAAAGGAAGAAGAAAGAACAGAATACAAGGCCGAAACGCTTACAAATCACATCCGTGATCGATTCCTACACCCTTCGTTGTTCATTTTTCGGTTGTTCTTCATTCGTTCTTCATTCTTCATCCGTTTAGTTTCCTTTATTATTTGTGCATCTTCATCTCCTTCTTCAATCATCAGTGATCTTTTTCTTTGTTTAAAACAAGTTTCGACCGATCGTTCATACCATAATCTCGTTTAATCACCGTTAAAATAAAATTCAACCGATCATTTGTGTTGTAATCTCACTTAATCATTGTTTAAATGAATTTCAACCGATCGTTTGTGTTGTAATCTCACTTAATCACTATTCAAATAAATTTTGACCGATCGTTTGTGTCGTAAACTCTTTTCATCAATGTAAAATAAGTTTTAACCGGTCATTAACGCTGCAAGTTATCTTTCAAAAAAGGATTGAAGATTAATGCGCCAGAACCAAATAAAACCAACTCATAAACTTCTTCATTTCATAAAAAAAAATCAAGAGATCGTTTCAAGGTCCAACGCCTTAACGATTCTCTCCTTTCAAAAATCAAGAGATCGTTTCAAGGTCCAACGCCTTAATGATTCTCTTTTTTCAAAAATCAAAAGATTGTTTTAAGGTCCAACGCCTTAAACGACTTTTGTCCGGTTAAAATCAATCTTTCAAAAAAAGATAAAAATGATTTAACCAAAAAAATTTCAGACTTAAAGAACTACGTAGGTTTGATTTCCTCATCGCACCCGAGGATACATAGGAGCGAGGGAAACACCCTTGTCGACCCCAAAAAAGTAAAAAAACATAAAAAGCCAAAAAAGGTAAAAAAAATATAAAAAGGGAAAATAAATAAAATTGAAGTCATGATTTGCACACTCGATTAGAGGTTGTCGTCCCTTGTGACGGGCACGTGGGGTGCTAATACCTTCCCCGTGCGTAAACAACTCCCGAACCCTCATTTTCAAAATACACAGACCTTCGACCTTTTCCATTTTGGTTTTTCCGACATTTTCCTCGAATAAATGTTGGTGGCGACTCCACGCGTTTTCCTTACTTGGAAGACGCACCATCAAGGCCCGCGTCGCGCCCTCACCGGAGGGCAGGTTGCGACAGATGGCGACTCCACTGGGGACCTTAGAGAGTTAAGCCTTTTGATCAGTGTGCAACTTTTTATCATGACTTCTCCTTTATTTATGTTCCCTTTCCCCTTTTATCTTCTGTTTTGTCCATATTTGTACATAACCTTTGTTATGTTGTTGTGTTTGGTGTAAGTTTGTCTGTCGATTACATTCATAGTAGAAATATTTTTTCTAGACACACATGGCACCTACACCTCGCACACACATTAAGATATTAGGCCCTACACCCGGGTCTATGTGAGCCATAAGGAGTGGAGTTCAATCTGTGGTCATGTTGAGTCTCCGACTCGCTTGATGACAGTGAAGCCTCATCTAGAGTTTTCATCTTTTAGTGATGCATTGTCGCTGATAGTTCTTATTGCCACAATATATTTCCTAAGAGGATGATATCTCTAGAAGGCAGCAAACTTACTTGAAAACACCCTTTGGAGTTATCACTAGAAGTGGACCTTTGGATCATTTCCATTAGGTTCCTCAATTAGGGGGCACATAGCAAACTTACTCTGGCATATTCCTTGGTTGCATCATGCATCTCTTCATGGCATCACAATGGACATATCATTCCCGCATTTGTCGTTTATCATATTCGTGCATTGCATTTGCATAAATCATACCACACATTTGCATTTAGCATGCTTTTTTGTTCTGAAAACTGCATACATTCTATTATCATCATTTGCATGTCACGTTTACTCATGCATGACCCTTGCATTTTCCTCTGCAAAAAAAAGGGGGGAAACAAAAACAAAAAAGAGAACAAAAAGAAAGTCACACCACATTCTTAGTTACATGTGTTGGGTACCATGATAATCGCTATAGACCAACCATGTTGGGATTATACACCCATTTCTATAAAAAATAAAATGATTGAAAATCATGTGAATGTGGTACCTAATGCATGGTTAACTAGGAAATGATGGTTCTTCGGGCATCTCAATCTCATAACTACATTTGCCATGCATATCATAAGTATGCCCTAGTCGTTCATCTCTATGATAGGTTGTTGAAGTGTTGCCAATCAAAATTTCTTTTCCTTGGATTATAAGGTTGAACCAAGTACATGTTTTAAGAAAAGGTTCATCAAGTCGAGGTCAAGTATGGAAGTAACCAGCTTGCAAAAATTGGGTCAGAAGATGGATCAAGTTACATCGCTTCTTTGTCTACTGCCAACACATGATTAAGGACTGTTGATGTCCATGTTACTTCCAGTTTCACTTTGACTCTGACAAGATGTAATAAATAATGTCCTCTGAATTGATTCAACCCTATCACCTATTGAATATCCTGCGTAAAATTTGCAATACTTCAACATTGCACCATTCATATACATCTATGTTTTTCATTGGTTGCATAGCTCGTCGCATTCTTTCCTTGAAATCAGAACTGTAATCATTGTAATCAAAAGGAAATAATGCGCTTTACGGTGCCCTTACTGAACGCGTGCTAGAGCCAAAGTAATGAGTGAAATAAATGAGGTACAAGAGCGAATGAAGATAATGGAGGTCAATGCCGCTGCAGTTGCCGCTACCAGCGCTGTTGCTGAGGTGGACCCAACTCCCCCATCTGGCCTCAACCAAATAAATCATCCAACCTCATATATGATAGGTCAGGGAGGAGAAGAATTGGGAAGTACGGGCGGCCCCCATTTTGTGCAAGTTCAGAACAAGCATGCCTTCCTGCCATATGGCTTGCCTCCCAACTATACACCACCCAATGTGGTGTACACTCCAGATGAGAATGTCAATAACTCCACTCCCATACTCATTGAGAGCCAACAACCTCAACTAATCATGCACATGTCTTTCAACCCATGGGGGAGACACATGAAATATCCCACCACAACCTAGCCAATTTCGAGCCTCACCTCGGATATGCCACTGAGGGACAAGCAGTTGGTGGTGTACCCCTGTTAAACACTTTGGAGGGCCCTCAGTTTCGCCCACAACCACAACCCTTGCATTTTGCGGTGGGAAGAGCCCCTCCTGCGATGGCTGAAAAGGGAAAGTTGGATCAGATAGAGGAAAGGCTAAGGGCCATTGAAGGAGGTGGAGATTATGCCTTTGCTGACATGGAAGATTTGTGCCTAGTACTCGACGTGGTCATTCCTCCGAAGTTTAAGGTATTGAACTTCGTTAAATACAATGGGACAACTTGCCCCAAGAATCACCTAAAGGTGTACTATAGGAAAATAGGAGCATATACAAAGGATGAAAAATTATTGATACATTTCTTCCAAGAAAGTCTTACTAGGGCAGCCGTCACCTGGTACACTAATATGGAACCTTCCCGAGTCCATTCTTGGAAGGACCTAATGATTGCTTTCGTTAGGCAGTATCAGTACAATTCTAATATGGCTCCAGATAAAATGCAGCTACAGAACATGTGCAAAAAGAAGCACAAATCTTTCAAAGGTTACACCCAAAGGTGGAGGGATATGGTAGCTCAAGTGGTGGCCCCAATGGCGGAAAGGGAGATGATAACAATGATAGTAGACATGCTACCTGTGTTCTACTATGAGAAAATGGTGGGTTACACACCTTCAAGCTTTGCGGATTTAGTTTTCGTCAGCGAAAGGATCGAAGTGGGCCTGAAAAAAAGGAAAATTTGATCATCCTGCTTTGACAAAGACGAGGGAAAATAGAGAGGATGAGAAGGAAGAAGGAACCCATGTTGTGGCTACCATTCCTACATGGCCAAATTTCCCACCAACTCCACAATATCAATACTCCGCCAATATCATCCCTTCTCATTACCCGCCACCCTATCAACTAAGAACCCTAAATCAGCCACAAAGGCCACCCCTAAATCATCCAATGCCAAACACCACCCTTAACACAAACCAAAATACCAACCGAGGAAGGAATTCTATGGAATTCACCCTAATTTTGGTGTCATATGCTAGCTTGCTCCCATATCTACTCAATAATGCAATGGTGGCCATAAGCCTAGCCAAGGTTCCTCAACCTCCATTTTATTAGGATACGACTCGAATGCAATGCGTGCTTACCATGGAGGAGTCCCGGGGCATTCCATTGAGCATTGTATGACCCTAAAGTGTAAGGTGCAAGGTCTAATTAATATAGGCTAGTTGAAATTTGAGGAGAATCGCTTGTGAATTCTGACGTTGGCAAGCAACACCATACATGGGGCAATTTGAAGGTTGTTGTTAGATGACTCATTAGGATTTTCAAGTTTATGCCATTGTTGTAAACCACAGTCGCAATGCTAATAAAATGGATAAATTTGATGTCCTTATCTCATTCTCTCACAATTACATCTTTGCTTATTTAACTTCCAGTGGAATATGAATGTAAGTATTTGGTTTGTTTGCCCAAGCGACCTGCGCTCCTGAATTGATCCCCAAGTTTGTTCTATTAGAAATTGCTCGGTCTACACGTTTTGTAAGGATGTCATAAACGAAGAATAAAGTAAAAAGTTAAAAAAAACCAAGAATCAAGATCAAGATTCAAGACTAAAGATTCTAGAATCAAGAGAAGACTCAATCAAGATAAGTATTAAAAAGCTTTTTCAAAAACTGGGTGTCGCAACGTGCCCTTCGCGGGCGAGTGAGGGCGAGGCTCACGGGTGCGCTTTCCAAAGGAGGAAAGATGCGCGGAGTCGCCACCAACTTTTATTTGTGGAAAACATCGGGAAAACCGAAGGAAACCGGTCAAAATGAAAATTCTAAGTTCGGGAGTTGTATTTACGCTTGAGGAAGGTGTTAGCACCTCTTACATTTGTCTTGAAGGACAACAACCTATTTTTAGAATTGTCGAAATTGTGTTATCTTAACTTTTTGTTCTTTTTATTTTTTGAGGTCGACAAAAGCGGGGGCTCTTGCTCCTACGTACCCTCTATCAAAGAGGAAATCAGACCTACGTAGTTCTTTCTCATGCGTGAATCAAGAGATTCTTTTTACTTGAAGGGTGATCATTTTAAGGCGTTTGACCTTAAAAATGATCCATTTAACTTGGTAAGACACTGAAATGATAAACTTTCAAAACCCTATTTTTTGTGGACGAGCTTGACTAGGCGAGTTGATTTTAGCCTTAGTTTCACTTTAGTTATTAGTCAATTCAATTAAGAATGAGAAATCCCAAAGAGAAAACGTCCGATTGATTTTTCGCTTTATTTTACTAAAAAGGTATTTTTTGATTATTATATTATTATTTTACCTCTTTTTTTTATTTCCAACATGGTTGCGGCACGACCAAACGGTCGGAATTCATTTTAACAGAAATTAACGGATGATACAATTCAAATAATCGGTGGAAATTTATTTTATTTTTAGATTAGGCGAGAAATGACTTAAATAAATGACTGAAGCACGTCAAAATAGGGTATAGAAAGCGAATGATAATGAGAATAAAAATACATGAAACAAAAAGTGGACCACCACGGGTACATAGAATGAATTGAAAAGCTCGGTTTGAGGTACTTACCCGTTGAAGACTGAAGAAAACGAAGAACAAACGATGAATGTTGAAGAACGGTCGAGAATCTTCGCATAATTACTCACGAAAACGTTACGGAAGCGCCTCGACTTGGATTTTCTTCACGAAAAAAATTTTCCTCAGCAATTTCGAGAGAATAAGAAGTGCCAAGAAGGCTGAACCCCTTCTCCCTTCACTCCTCCCCCTATTTATAGCAAAATAGGGGAGGAGCTTGCCACCCAGCTCGCCCAGGCGAGCAAGGTTGCTTCCTCCAGAAGCAACAGCCTTCTGGAGGAAGAATCTGGAAGGCCCAAGTGGGCCTGATTGCTATTTGTACCCCCCTTTTTACAAAATGCACCCCCTTTACCTTTTTTGGTAATTCTTTTTCCGTAACGTTACGAAACTTTACAAATTTCGTAACGATACTTATTTTCCTTCCGCAAGGTTACGAATCCTTACGGATTATGTATTTACTCTTTTTTAGCTTTCGAAGAAGTTACGAAAACTCACGGATTGCGAAAAACACCTCCTTTCGATTTCCGTCACATTACGGAATTTTCATGGATCGCATAAGCCTGCTTCCTTTTGATTTTCGGCACGTCTCGGGACTTCACATATTGTGCAACAAATGGTGCCAAGTATCTCGAAGCGGCCAATCAAAGGTTGTATATCATCAAATAATAATCCCCAGACGAAATTAGGGTATGACACTGGGTAGCACATGAACTTTTCTCAAAAACCTTTACCAAAGAGTTCTTACTCTCTGGTAATCGATTATCAGATTGTTGTAATCGATTACCAGTAGCAAAATGGTTTTCAAAAAGTCTTCAACTGAATTTACAACATTCCAATTGATTTCAAAAATGTTGTAATCGATTACAATGATTTGGTAATCGATTACCAGTGTGTTTGAACGCTGGAATTCAAATTTAATTGTGAAGAGTCACATCCTTTCACAAAAATGCTTTGTGTAATCGATTACACTGATTTGGTAATCGATTACCAGTGATAGTTTCTGAACAAAATCAAAAGATGCAACTCTTCCAATAGTTTTCAACTTTTTCAAATGGTTTTTTAAGTTTTTCTAAAGGTTATAACTCTTCTAATGGTTATCTTGACCAGGCATGAAGAGTCTATAAAAGAAAGGCTTTGATTTGCATTTGGATATACTTTTCAATTCATTCTTTAGACAACAAACTTTTGCCAATTGATTTCTGAGTCTCTTTGAACTTCTTCTTCTTCTTCCTTTTGCCAAAAGCTTTCCAAAGTTTTCTGGTTTTCCAAACCTTGAAAACTTGTGCTATTCATCTTTTTCATTCCCTTCTCCCTTTGCCAAAAAGGATTCGCCAAGGACTAACCGCCTGAATTCTTTTTGTGTCTCTCTTCTCCCTTTTCCAAAAGAACAAAGGACTAACCGCCGGAATTCTTTTGTGTCTCCCTTCTCCCTTGTCAAAGAATTCAAAACGACACAATCTGTGAATTCTTTTGATTCTTCCCTATCCCATATACAAAAGATTTCAAAGGACTAACCGCCTGAGAATTCTTTTGTATCCCCATTCACAAAGTTTCAAAGGTTTAACCGCCTGAGAACTTTGTCTTAACACATTAGAGGGTACATCCTTTGTGGTACAAGTAGAGGGTACATCTACTTGGGTTGTTGACTGAGAACAAGAGAGGGTGCATCTCTTGTGGATCAGTTCTAGTGGAGGGTACATCCACTAGGTTGTTCAAAGAGAACAAGGGAGGGTACATCCCTTGTGGATCTTTGCTTATAAAAGGATTTTTACAAGGTTGAAAAGAAATCTCAAGGACCGCAGGTCGCTTAGGGACTGGATGTAGGCACGGGTTGTTGCCGAACCAGTATAAAACTCTTGTGTGTTTGTCTCCTTCTTCCCTACTCTTTTAATTTCCGCTGTGCATTTTAATTCCCGCTTTTACTTTTGGTTAAGTTTCTTTTCTGTTCTTCATTTACTTAACAACATAGTAAAAGTAGAAGAGTAAATTTTTAATTAGTAAAGGTTTAGGAATAATTAATTCAACCCCCCTTCTTAATTATTCTGAGGCCAATTGATCCAAGATGGATGCCTCAGAGCCCTACACTGGGGCAATGAGAGGCACCCATGCATAAGCCTCGAGCAAACCAAGGGGCTGATCGAAAATTCTCACCCGATAGATGCCTTGCTACAAGGTCATAGCAAAAGATAACAATAGATCCCTTAGAGCCCTACACTGGGGCAATGAGGGGGCACTGTCCATGGGCCTCAAGCAAACCTAGGGGCAGATCAAAATTTCTCACCCGGTAGGTTGAAAACCTGAAAGGGCGGCCTAAGCAAAAATCAGGGTTGATGATAAAATAAAATAAAACAATCAGGGGAGTGTTATTAAGGTTTTGTCCCAAAATCCAAACTACAAAAGGATTTAAGTCAAGATTTGAGATGACACATGACCATGTTTCAACATCCCAAACACTAGTTTATCCTTTGCTACCCCCTCCGAGCCTAAGCATATTTGTTTTCTAAAAACAAACAAAAGAAAACAGCAAAAGCAAAATGGAAACCCTGAGTAGGAACCACCGCTAAACCGGCAGGGAAAGCGATGCAAATAATGCATACTTGAAGTTGGGCCAAAATAAAAAAAGAAAATATGTCGAAGGCGAGCGAAAAAAGGGAGAGACAAAAGATCTCCAAATTCTACAAGAAAGGCACAAAAGTGCAATGAAAGATAATACAAAAGGAGTAGGGCCCAACTTAAAAGTTGAAATGAATAAATTACGAGCAACGCTCTTAAAGTTTTTACTCAATATAACCCTCAAGCACTCTTTGAGCCTGCCTAATCTTTTCTTTCATAGCCCTCGTAGCCCTGACCACGTTACAAGCCCAATAAAGCCTATGTGGATCAAGGAATGACTAATTTGCTTTTGCATTAGGATTCTGGTATGAAACCCGCGCACACATGTGATTGTTAATATATATATATATATATATATATATATATAACAAAAAAGAGAAACCCCTGAGGTTCGCACTTGCACATTTGAGAAGAAAACTCATTTGACCAGGAGCTAATGGAAAATGTCCAAAGACAATTGTGATAATAGGGTACATCTAATGTCGACTCCTTAGGATTCCTTTCGAATCCGAGGGCAGCCTTCACTGTATAAATTCTTTCAAGATCAACCCATGCCATCAAGTTTCAATGGGATCAACAGACCCTTGGCATTACTCTATGGCCTTAAATCAAAAAGTTTCACAACGATCCATTGCCATCCTTCAACGGTGCATGTGATCGGTCCCAAAGCCATATATTTTCTTGCTGTGCAGAATAAATCGAAGCTTTTAAAAAAGAATGGGGAAAACCCCAAGATCAATATTTCAGTTGATTGATTAAATGTCAAACGGCTCCATTGCCATCACTCCAAAATAGTCAAGTGACTAAATCAAATAGAATATACACTCTGAGGGAATCCCCAAGGAGATTTGCAAAAAAGATAGGATGAGGTTGCATGAGTTATCACATCTCTAAAAAACAGGCAATCTGTGTTTTTCACAAAAAGAAAAAAAATCAAATCAAAATCAAAATCACAAAAACAAGAAAAAATGTCATGAGCATTACACAATTTTCATGATTTCAAAACCTTTTGCATGAAGGTTGTATACATCTGCATCCCAAAAAAATCATGTTCATATTAGGCAATAAGTGCATAGATGGGAGGCCCTCTCAAAGAGTCAACATCTTGCTTTCTCATAAGGTTAAAGCCCTTTGGTACTTGTACCTATTGGCTCGCCTTCATAGGACTCAAAGTCCTCACTTTTATCCTTTATAGGACTCAAAGTCCTTGCCTTTGTAGGACGCAAAGTCCTTTTTTTTCATAAGACTCAAAGTCCTCGCCTTCATAGGACTCAAAGTCCTTGCTTTCATAGGACTCAAAGTCCTCGCCTTTTATCTTTCGTGGGACTCAAAGTCCTTTGTCTTTATGCTTTCATAGGACTCAAAGTCCTCTGTCATTTACTTTTCGAAGACTATTAAAGCTTCCTTTGCCATCCAGAGACAATCAAGTCCGTTGGCACGCAGAGACAAATTATGGCCATCCGCACCCTTTTTGCTATCCAGAGACAATCAAGTCTAATGGCATGCGGAGACAAAACATGGTCATCCACACCCTTTTTGCTATCTAGAGACAATCAAGTCTGATGGCATGCAGAGACACAACATGGTCATCCACACCCCTTTTGTTATCCAGAGACAATCAAGTCCGATGGCACACAGAGATAAACCTGGTCATCCGCATCCTTTTGCCTTCCAGAGACAATCAAGTCTATTGGCATGCGGAGAGAAATTATGGTCATCCACACGCTTTTTGCCTTCCAGAGACAATCAAGTTCATTGGCACGCGGAGACAAATATGGTCATCTACACCCCTTTTGCCTTCTAGAGACAATCAAGTATTATAGCACGCAGAGGCAAATTATGGTCATCCGCACCCCTTTTGCCTTCCAGAGACTATCAAGTCCGTTGGTACACGGAGACTGATGCAAGCTCCATTAGAGCTTGTAAGCCTAGGATCTTCTTCATCAATGGATTCCTTTGCTTCTTGGAAGATAAATGGCAACGGAATGGAGAAGGAAGAGAGAGAGGAGACGCCACTTCAAGGAGAAGATGAGTCTAGAAGAAGCTCACCACCATAGGAGGCCATGGATAAGAGCTTGGAGGAAGAAGGAGATGAATGAAGGGAGAGGGAGAGAAGAGCACGAAATTTTGTGCTCAAAAAGAGCTCTGAAATCTGAAGTTAATATTCAAAATGATCAAAGTTCAAAAAAATGCACACACATGACCTCTATTTATAGCCTAAGTGTCACACAAAATTGGAGGGAAATTCAAATTTCACTTGAATTTGAAATTGAATTTGTGGAGCCAAACTTTGGAGCCAAAATTTCACTAATTATGATTAGTGAATTTTAGTTATGGTTCAGCCCACTAATCCAAGATCAATTCCAAGATTCTCCACTAAGTGTGCTTAGGTGTCATGAGGCATGAAAAGCATGAAGGACATGCACAAAGTGTGACTATATGATGTGGCAATGGGGTGTAGTAAGCAAATGCTCACCTCCCCCTCTAAAATTTAATTGGATTGGGCTTCTACCAATTCAATTAAATTTATTTCCAACCACACACATCAAATATCCACTTAGTGCATGTGAAATTACAAAACTACCCCTAATACAAAAACTAGTCTAGGTGCCCAAAAATACAAGGGCTGAAAAATCCTATATTTCTAGGGTACCCTACCTACAATATGGAGCCCTAAATACAAGGACCAAATATAATGACATCCTAGTCTAATATGTACAAAGATAAATGGACCCAACCTTGGCCCATGGGCTCAGAAATCTACCCTAAGGTTCATGAGAACCCTAGGGCCTTCTTTAGCAGCTCTAGCCCAATCTTCTTGGAGCCTCTTGCTCATGGTTCTAGTGATTGGTCCCTTCCAAGGGAGGATTGCATCAGAGACAAAATATGGTCATCCGCACCCTTTTCCTTCCATAGACAATCAAGTCCATTGGCACGCGGAGACAAATTGTGGTCATCCGCTTTCTTTGCCTTCTAGAGACAATCAAGTCTGTTGGCACGCGGAGACAAATCATGATCATCCGCTTCCTTTGCCTTCCAGAGACAATCGAGTCCATTGGCACGCAGAGACAAATTACGGTCATCTGCCCCTTTTTGAAGACTTCGATGTCTTTTGACTGAGATTATTACAGTCTCCCTTTGCCTTCCAGAGACAAGCGAGTCTGTTGGTGTGTGGAGACAAATCATGGTCATCTGTACCTTTTGCCTTCCAAAGACAATCAAGTCCATTGGTATACGGAGACAATCATGTTCATCCACACCTTTTTCCTTCTAGAGACAATCATGTCCGTTGGCATGTAGAGACAATCATGTTCATTCGCACTTTTTTGCCTTCCAGAGACAATCAAGCCTATTGGCATGCGGAGACCATCATGGTCATCTGTACCTCTTTTGCCTTCCAGAGACAATCAAGTCCATTGGCATACGGAGACAATCATGGTCATCCATTTTTTGTTGTTTTCGAGACAATTTAGTCTCCTTTGCCATCCAGAGACAAGCAAGTATGATGGCATGCAGAGACAAATTATGGTCATCTGCCTCTTTTCAAAGACTTCAATGTCTTTCGACCGAGACTATTTAGTCTCCTTTGTCATCCAGAGACAAGAAAGTCTGATGGCATGCTGAGACCATCATTGTCATCCATTTTCATTGTTTTCGAGACTATTTTAGTCTTCTTTGCTATCCAGAGGCAATCAAGTCCGATGGCATGCAGAGACCATCATGGTCATCCATTTTCGTTGTTTTTCAAGATTATTTTAGTCTCATTTGCTATCCAGAGATAATCAAGTTCGATGGCATGCGGAGACCAACATGGTCACCCATTTTCATTGTTTTTCAAGACTATTTTAGTCTCCTTTGCCATATAGAGACAATCAAGTTCGATGGCATGCGGAGACCATCATGGTCTTCATTTACATTTCGAAGATGACAATGTCTTCAATCATTGCATGCTTTCAAAAGGCGACAATGTCTTCATTTACATTTCGAAGACGACAATGTCTTTAGTCATTGTATGCCTTAAAAAATGTCTTCATTTACATTTCGAAGACGACAATGTCTTCAGTCATTGCATGCTTTCAAAAGGCTACAATGTCTTCATTTACATTTCAAAGACGACAATGTCTTTAGTCATTGCATGCCTTCAAAAGGCGACAATGTCTTCATTTACATTTCGAAAACGACAATGTCTTCAGTCATTGCATGCTTTCAAAAGGCAACAATGTCTTCATTTACATTTCAAAGACGACAATGTCTTCAGTCATTTCATGCTTTCAAAAGGCGACAATGCCTTCATCTACATTTCAAAGATGACAATGTCTTCAGTCATTTATGCTTTCAAAAGGCGACAATGCCTTCATTTACATTTTGAAGACGACAATGTCTTCAGTCATTTCATGCTTTCAAAAGGCGACAATGCCTTCATCTACATTTCGAGGATGACAATGTCTTTAGTCATTCATGCTTTCAAAAGGTGACAATGCCTTCGTTTACGCTTTCAATGACGACAATGTCTTCATCTGAAAGACTTCAATGTCTTTTGTCCTTGTGCTTCATAGGACTCAACGTCCTCTGTGTCAATGCTTTTAAAAAGAAAAAAAATAGATATATAGAAAATAAAAATAAAAAAGGAAGAAAACGAAAAAAAAAAGAACTTCAATATCCTCATGATTCCTCAGTTTCACTGCTTGGACTTCCGTTAGTGGCCGATTGGATGGTAAGATCCCTCGAACGAAATTAGTGTCTTTATCTTTACTTCCTTTTTATTTCCAATAAAAGATAAGTAAAGAGGGGCAACTGTCATACCGTAATTTCGTCCGGGGACGATCATTGGTAAACATTTGGATTCTTGCCACCCGAATTAAGCTGCTTAACACCAATTGTCGCGTATTTCGTAAGATTTTTTTATGTTTCGGAAGGAAATGTGCAAAATAATCAAAAGAAGGGGAAAAGGGTCATTTTTGGGCATTTTTTAGCCCCTGAGCCACCTAGATAACTTCATAATGAAGTAACCAGCTCGCCTGGGCGAGCAGGGTTGCTTCAAAATGAAGTTATCAACTCGCCTGGCTGAGCTCAGCTCGCCTAGGGGAGCTACCTTCAACCCAAATGCTTTGTTTTGCTATAAATAAGTGTGGGAAGGCTGAAGTAAAGGGTCCCTAAGTTCCCTGAGGTCCAGAAAGAAGAAGAAAGGAGAGAAAGGAAGAAGAAAGAATAAAAAAAGCAAGGTCGAAACACTTCTGAATCGCATCCGTGATCGATTCCTACACCGTTCGTTGTTTGTTCTTCGGTTATTCTTCGTTTGTTTATCATTCGTTCTTCGTTCTTCATCCGGTTAGTGCTTGCTTTAAGGATTTGAATTTGATTTATGAACCCTTAGGGGTCCCCTTTATTATTTGTGCATCTTCATCTCCTTCTTCGATCATCGGTGATCTTTTTCTTTTTTTAAAGCAAGTTTCGACCGATCGTTCATACCGTAATCTTATTTAATCACCGTTAAAATAAAATTCTGTAGAATCAAGCTTCATGATGATGAACCAAACAATTTTGATGATGCCAAAAGCCCAAGTAATTGATTCAAGACTTCAAGATCAAGCATCAAGAATCCAATCCAAGATTCAAGATTCAAGAGAAGAAATCAAGAAGCAACAAGTCAAGACTTCATATAGGATAAGTATTAAAAGATTTTTTCAAAAACCAAATAGCACAGTTTTGTTTTACAAAAGAATTTTCTCAAATTTTCTAAGTTGCCCGAGTGATTACTCTCTGGTAATCGATTACCAGTTATCAGTAATCAATTACCAGTGAGCAGTTTGGTATTCAAAATGTTTTCAAATGGTTTGCAACGTTCCAAAATGATTTTCAAATAGTGTAATCGATTACACTATATTAGTAACTGATTATAAGTGAATCTGAACGTTGGAATTCAAATCCAATTGTTAAGAGTCGCAACTTTTAATAAAACACATTGTGTAATCGATTACACCTTTGTGGTAATCGATTACCAGTGAACAATTTTGAAGAAAAAGTTAAGAGTTATAACTCTTAACATGATTTTCTCTAAAGTCACAACTCTTCCAATGGTTTCTTTGACCAGAAATGAAGAGTCTATAAAAGCATGACTTTGGCACACATTCAAAACATATATGATATTCTTTCAAACAATTCTTTTCACAATCTTTCTCTAACCATTTCCCATTGCTTTTTCTTTGCCAAAAAGCTTTCTAAACTTTGTTTCAATACTTTGTTTTTCTGCAAGTGGAAATTCTACAGAAAATAAAAGTGTGTTATCTTTTCATCCCTTCTCCCTTTTGCCACAAGATTCAAAGGACTAACCACCTGAGAATTCTTTTGATTCTCCCTTCCCTCTCTTGACAAAAGATTCAAAGGACTAACCGCCTGGGAATTCTTTTGATTCTTCCCTTTTCCTTAAACAAAAGATTTCAAAGGACTAACTGCCTGAAATATCTTTTGTTTCCCCTTACAAAGATTCAAGGGACTAACCGCCTAAGAATTCTTTGTCTTAACACATTGGAGCGTACATCCTTTGTGGTACAAGTAAAGCGTACATCCTTTGTGGTACAAGTAGAGCGTACATCTACTTGGGTTGTTATACTGAGAACAAGAGAGGATACATCTCTTGTGGATCAGTTCAAGTGGACCGTACATCCACTTGGTTGTTCAAAGAGAACAAGGGAGGGTACATCCCTTGTGGATCTTTGCTTGTAAAGGATTTTACAAGGTTATTGGAAATCTCAAGAACTGTTGGTTGCTTGGGGACTGGATGTAGGCACGGATTGTGGCCGAACCAGTATAAATATGTGTTTGTTTTCTTCTTCCCTACACTCTTTACTTTTCCGCTGTGTTCTTTTATTTCCGCTTTACTTTTGTCTAAGTTATTGTTTTTGTTCTTTACTTCCTCATAACTTAGTAGTAAAGCCTAATTGAATCTAGTAATATTAAGAAGGATAATTT
This sequence comes from Glycine max, assembly GCF_000004515.6. Lineage (NCBI taxonomy): Eukaryota > Viridiplantae > Streptophyta > Magnoliopsida > Fabales > Fabaceae > Glycine > Glycine max. The sequence goes on along the minus strand of NC_038246.2, from coordinate 13,860,351 downwards.
TTTAATTAGTCAAGACACATTAATAATTAATTCAACCCCCCCTTCTTAATTATTCCGAGGCCACTTGATCCAACAAATTCAACCAATCATTTATGTTGTAATCTCACTTAATCACTGTTTAAATGAATTTCAACCGATCATTTGTGTTGTAATCTCACTTAATCACTATTTAAATAAATTTTGACCGATCGTTGTATTTTAGTGTAAAAGAGTTCAAATCTTAAATTGTATTTTACTGTTTTTTTAATCCCTTTTTCCCTACCTTTCTCTCCTATACAATTCATTATTAACGTTCGGATATATTTGTCACACTTTTTATACTTTCAGAGATTAAATTTTGCATTTTTATCTTTTAGGGACACATTTTTCAGAGGAGAGGGAAGACGGAAATTCAAAAAAATATTATGACAAATATGCCCCTATGCTAGCAATCCACGTTGGCAATCATTCTAGTGAAAATTTTGTCCCACCGTGCCATGTTGGCTATTTTATTAACGGTGACAGATGAAAGTTAATATTCGAATATATTTGTCACACTTTTTACACTTTTAGGGACTAAATTTTGTATTTTCATCTTTCAGGGACGCATTTGTCAGCGAATTACACATTGAGGGACAAAAGTGGCTATTTACCCTAAAAATAATGTTGAGGTTTGTGTTTTTAATAATTAATTAATTATTCTTTTGTATTATTTCAGTTCTTATGGAATCCATATCTCCACTTTTAGGATGTTATTGAATCGAGAGCTTTCATAGACTCCTCCATATGGACAGCCTACACCCCTCTAATTTGTTTCTCAATAGTAGAATGACAACAAGCGGATAGAGTTAAACTTCAATTCCGCCTCCAACAAGGCATGCCAAATCCCCCCAAAAAATGGACAAACTTCACAAAATCAACATGCAAGGTCGAACTGACAAAAATTGGGCTGAAAAACATGCAAAGTGGATAAGGTATTGACAACAACGTCAATCAATGGTTTTACAGGGATAGCCGATTATAGGGCATGCAAATCATTCTCATGAATACCTGGGGTGATATCAAAGTAATACTATTATTTTTTTTAAATATGCAAACCGCCAAGTGGATCGTCAATGAATTTTGAAATTGGTCAATCCTCAAAGGAAACAAACATTGTGCAACCAGAATGTAATCCTGCATACACACCAATTCCCCCCATGATAGATTACATTCCACCCACATACACACCAATTCGCACCATGACGGATTATTTTTTTCCTAGTCCTTTGAACATGGACTACACTCCACCAATTGTCCAACCAGATGATTTCTTGAGTAATGTTTTTGGAACTGATTGTGGCACGTCAACATCAGCTTGTGAATACATGCATAGCCTACAGAACGAAGTGGGTAAATTTACTCCACCAAGTTTCAATTTGATGTTTAGCCAAGATGTTGAAGAGAATAATCCATTATTGCATGATATATCAGATCAACGCCCACATCGAAATCCAGGACGTAATGGGAGGCGTCCTCCATGTGGAACAGGACACCATTATGGGGATTAAGTAGTAAAATCTTTTGATTGGTGAAAATATCATTCTCCAATTAACTTATGTTGAACTTTTTTACTTACATTATGTTCACGTTCATTTAATTTTGCAATTTATTTAACTACCTTATTGTCAAACAGAAATGACAACTGAAAAACATCATACAAACACATCGTACAAACATCAAATACATTATAAATACTAACAAGTAATTAAAAGCAATACAACAAAAAAATATGTTAAATAGTTTATTCTAATTTCATGGAATTATTTAGTTTCTACTCCATCTCCGTCCATACTAGGTCATTAGCAAATGACGATGATGGTGAAGTATGAACTTCAACTCTAAGTTCCATACATATTACACTTGTCATGTTTTAAACATGCACCAAACATCTTCATCAGTAAGTGGACATGTCGTATACTCAACGTGTCCATTCATTTCATGTATAAGACAACAATACCAAATTGAAGTAATTGCAGACGAAACATCATCATCTATAATTGATGATTGTATTACACTGGTTATGTCGGTCAGTGTCATTGTTGGATACAACAATATCAATTTTGTGTTGCTGAAAACTGTGTTACCACTTGAACTGCAAATAATTTCACCATTGACATAAACGAACACACAAATTAGGGCTGAACTCATTTTTCTTGCACTATTTTTTTTTCTCACTGACACTTTGATGTAACTATGCAAAGTATAGGGTGATATCATGCACTTAAATATATAATCAATCACGGGGTAATAGTAGACGTGCTTTGGAATCTAAAGGCATGACAGTAAGACAATCGTGCAGAGGGATTTTGGAATCTTAAGGCATTGCAGTAAGACAGTTCTTTTAATGGCCTTTGGAATCATGAGGCATGACAGTAGGACATTCATTTTAATGGCCTTTGGAATCTCAAGGTCTTACATTCAAACAAAAGCCATGTGCAATACAGCCTCGCATGCCATTTATCAGTGCATGTGACCGAATAGTGAAAAATTTTACACAATCGACAAAGACTGTGTGAACAATTAAACACAATTTTTTATTGTTACTGTTCACTGCACAGACCCTTATCGCATTTCGAGGCCATTTGTTGCTCAGCTTTGCATGCCGATTATCACTGCATGTGACCGAATAGTGAACAACTGCACACAACCGACAAAGTCTATGCGAATGATTAAAATTGTTTCTTTATTAATGTTGTTCACCGCACATACCCTATCGCATCTTGAGGTCATGTGTTGTTTAGCCTTGCATGTCAATTATTAGTGACCGCACAATGAATTCCTGCACGTAACCGAAAAAATCCCAAATAATTATGGTTTCGACCCTTAAAACAATGCTTAAGTGGTCATGTTATGTAATTTTTTAAAATAATCTCCAATACATTAAAAATATTCGTGCCACATTTTTTCCTTTTTTTCACGTCAAAGAATAAAAAAAAAATATATCATGAAACACTTTCATTGACAATAACCCCAAATTAAGAGAAAAAAAACTATGATTTCGACGTTTGAAACAATGTTTAAGTGGCCATGTTATGCAATTTTTTAAAATTATCTCCAATGCATTACAAATATCTGTGGAACATTTTTTCCTTAGTTTTCACGTCAAAGAATAAAAAAAACAAATATATCGTGCAATACTTTCATCGACAATGACCTCAAATTAAGAGAAAGAATTAAAAAAAAAAAAAACTACGGTTTCGATGCTTGAAACAATGTTTAAGTGGTCATGTTATGCAATTTTTTTAAATTATCTGCAATACATTAAAAATATCTGTGGTAAATTTTTTCTTTTTTTTCACCTCAAAGAATGCAATATATATATATGTGTATGTGTGTGTGTGTGTGTGTGTGTGTGTGTCTATATATATATATATATATATATATATATATATTGTGCAACAATTTCATTAACAATGACCTCAAATTAAGAGGAAAAAAAACTATGTTTTGACGCTTGAAACAATATTTAAGTGACCATGTTATGCAATTTTTTAAAATTATCTCCCATACATTACAAATATATGTGGCACATTTTTTTCTTAGTTTTCATGTCAAAGAATCCAAAATAAAATATATCATGCAATAGTTCCATCAACAACAACCTCAAATTAAGATAAACAATTCAAAAAAACCATGTTTCGACCCTTGAAACAATGTTTAATTAGCCATGTTATGAAATTTTTTAAAATTATCTCCAATACATTAAAACTATCTATGGCATTCCTTAGTTTTCATGTCAACGAATCCCAAAAAAAAATATTGTGCAACACTTTCATTGACAACGACCTCAAATTAAGAGAAAAATAAATAAATAACTATGATTTCGACCCTTCAAACAATGTTTAAGTGGCCAACAATGTTTTTTTTATTATTACTATTCAACGTACACACCCTTATCACATCTCGAGGCCCCTTATCACATCTTGAGCCCATCTGCTAGACAGACTCACATGTCATTTACCAGTGTATGTGAATGCACAATGAACACCAATGAGTCACCTAACTAAAGACAAATTCTATAAATACCACTACCAGCTAAAGACATTTGTAGAACTTTCAAATATTTGTCTTAACCCCTACCACAATGTGTCACCCAATTGCATATGTTTGTGTTTACTACAATGGTCAAATCTGCATTACTAATGAGGGCACCACCTTTACACAATTGCTTGAACTTGTTCACCAAAAACTAAACATTCAACCCCACCAATACATCTCCACTTTCAAAGCCTCATATTTGAGGCATGAAAACTATATATGTACACATGTTTTATTCTGGGAGATGATGTTGATGTTCGATAAATGTTCAACATTTTTTACAACAACCCAACACTACCATTTGTGGAGTTATTTGCCATAATTTCTGACAACAATAACCCACTAAGCAACCAACATGACTCAACCTCCAATCTTGAGGACCTATCAAATGAATACGAGACTTATTGGGTCAAAAACCATGGTAGTGATACTGACTCCTCTTCTAGACTGGAAAAAAGTAACATGTTTCCTTCCCACAAAACAATATTCAAACGAGGTTGGTAATCTGAGGATGATTTATGTCTTAGTTGTTTCTACTTTGAGGTTTTCTCGTGCTGTCCTATGTCAGTGTTCAGTGATCACTTTAAGTAATGAAATAAATTGATTCTTTAAGTTTTTGTTAACAATTTCCAGTTTACCCACTTCTAGAGCAACAAGTAGCATGGTAACATCACAGTCCAAATTGACAACACTTTGCAATTTACACATGTCTTTGGAAAAAAATATTTCACCAACAAAACTGACATAAAATTAACAACTCAGAATGTTTTTTTTAGTCTGAAAATTTTAATGGTCATCTGCTGCACAAGGTAACAGGGTAAAATCACTATTGAAATTGACAACACTTTGCAATTTGCACACGCCTCTAAAAAATTCTTCACAAACAAAACTGACATTAAATTGATAAGACTTAAAAAAATTTAAAAAACCATGAGTGCTAGCACCTGAATCTATAAGCCAAGCATCTTTTAGGAGATTAAAGGAAGGAGTAGCAGACAATATCATACTCTACAAATGATGGATCAACTGCTAGTATTGTTGCACAGTAAGTTGAAGTTGTATGATTCACAAAACCCATAGAAACTTGATTCACTGAGCCAGAATAGGAGTGATTTGCTGCTGCAGAAACAAACTTGTTCTTCTTGTAATTGGGTGGATAACCATTTAGCTTGTAGCATTAAGCCTTGGTGTGACCATGAATACCACAATGTGCACAAATGGGATGATCTTTCTGATTGGTTTTGTTCTTTGATTCAGGACCTTGCTTTACAGCAAAAGCATGAGAAGAAGTAGCAGAAGCAGTACCAATTTCCTTCTATTTTTCTTCTTGAACAGCCAGAGAAAAAATCTTGGTAATGGAAGGAAAAGTATCCATAGAGAGGATCTGGCCCTGAATCAAAGAGTAGGCTTCATTGAGACCCATCAAGAAATGCATAGCATACTCAAGCATATTCACATCAAGGTTTGATTCCATTGTATGTGCAAGTATGTGCAGGATTCAGTTCTAACAAAGAGACCTTAATCGATCTCAGTTTTGCATATAAGAAGTTACACTCATGGAACCTTGTTGAAGAGAAACTAAATCATGTTTCAACTGGAAAATTAAAGGTCCATTTCGTTGCTTAAAACGCTCCTTGAGATCATCCCAAATAGCTTTTGCAGAAGAGCAATGTAGAACACTAACCTGAATCTCTTTTGAAAGAGAATTCGGAAGCCAAGAAGCAACAATGTTGTCATTGTGATGTCAAGCAGCATGATTTGCATGACCCAAAGCAGGTTCAACAATTGAACCATCAACGAAACCAAATTTGTTCTTGCCAAGAGCAATCTTCATTGCCTTCTACCAAGAACTATAATTGTCACCCAATAACGGATGAGAAACCAACATCAAACCAGGATTGTCTGAAGAGTGAATGAAGAAAGGATTGACATCATCCATCACAACAGCCATTGATGAAAACCAGGAAAAAAAATTCAATGAAGAAGAAAGTGCTTCGAAAGGAAGCTATGAAGAATAAGAGAATATGCGGAAGATGAATTCCAACTGATACCATGATAAAGTGATAAAGTGAATAGAATTGATGGAATTCAATTACAAAGTATGGTTTGTGATGCTTATATACAAGGCCAAACTAACTAATCAACGTCATGTCCAAGCTAACTACTTTAACTAACATAACTTAACTAACTTTTACATTCTCTAATTCTTGATAGTAATATTGTGTCTTGGTGACAGTTGTGGGATCTTCGACACCTAGATAGGTTTTGATGTCATATTAGAATTTAGGTTTAGACCTAACGCAATTTCAAAAGCTTCAAGAGATAAGAGTTATCCTTCATGCACTATTTTGACTGTAACAGTCGATGTGTGATCTCAAACATAAATGCATATATGCATATTACTTAACCAACATTAGAATACAATGCTTAATTGATGAATGATGACATAATGCAGGAGGCTGAAAATAGAATATTTGGACCTTTATTTGATCCACTGGCCCATCAATGTGAAGCCTGGGGATTGGGAAACTCCATACACTAAAGATCTAATAAGTGCATTTAACTTAACGGGTGTTTGGAAACAAATGGAAGAATGCAAGAAACTAGGCCTTGCAAAATCAATAGGTGTCAGCAACTTCACTTGCAAGAAACTTAAAGATCTACTCTCATTTGCTACCATTCCCCCATCTGTCAATCAAGTAGGTCCAAGAACTCATCTTGATCATCTTTCTACTCACAATAATTCAATTTGACTAGTGTTGACCATATATTCTATTTCTTGACACTGCCACCTAATAGGTGGAGATGAATCCTGCTTGTCATTAGAAGAAGCTAAAGGAATTTTGTGATGAAAAGGGTATAATCATAACTGCATTTTCTCCTCTGGGAGCCAAGGGGGCTAGTTGGGGTTCCAATGTGGTCATGGACAGTGAAATACTCAAGGAAATTGCAAAGGCACATGGCAGAACTATTGCTCAGGTTACAATCTTAACATTCTTTCATGTTGAATTAGTTGAATTTATCTTTTCTTTCTTATAGCACAATTAAAGAGAGTGCGGGTGAATTAATCTCAACAATAAAATAAAATAATTAAGATTAAATTTAAGTAAATATTCTTATCATTTATATATGATTTCATGGTTAATATTTAAAAATAATATTTTCATCTCGTACACCCATTAAAGATATTATATATTATTTTCCCAAAAAGATGATTATTTAACTTCAATCTTCAATTTGGTTTTTGACTAACAACGTGATACAAGTACAGGGAAGCTTGTAAACAAAGGAAAAATAAATACAATATAGTGATGGATCTAGAGGGGGGCAGGGGCCCTAGATATTTATCATGTATTGTTAAGTTGACTACTGTAATATTTTGTAAAATTAATTTTATATGGTATAAAATAATGGTGATTAAGATTAGATAGTGAAAATTTGTGAAAAAATGGTTTTGGTTTTGTTATTATGATAATGATTAAGGAAATAATTAGTATAAAATTGTATAAAACTAGATGTGTGTTTGTTGTTATTATGATAATAATTAAAAAATTTATCGTTTAAAATAAAAATTAGTTTTAATTTTATGTGTAAAAATAATAAATTTTTTTAGAAAATATTATTTATAAGTTAGATATTTAAAAAATTACAAAGAAAGAAAAAAAAAATCAGCCCCCTTTAGACTTCTGGATATGTCTCGTATATATTTAAGCTTATTTAAATGAGTGGGCTTGATTTGAATGGTTACATGTGATAAATTGCAATACTCTATTTTTACTCAAGTTGTAGCTTAGAATTTGAATTCATTAACTACTGAATGAGCCAATGCTAATTAATGTTATCTTTTTGTGTTATAGGTGTGTCTTAGATGGTTGTATAAGTTTCAATGCATTTGTTCCCTCTATTTTAAATGAGAAGTGCAATGCATCTTCATTTGTTCCCTCTATTATAAATGAGAAGTGCAATGCATCTTTATTGCCAAAAAATGAAAATAGGAGTCTTTATGCCTCTGATATATAAATAAAGGAATTGGAAACAACACAATATTGATTACTCTATTTGTTCATATATTTCTCTTTTTTCCATTTTAAGATTCAAATTCAAATTTCAATCCAAAATTCACACACACTGACTTTTTTGTTTTTTGTTTCTTCTTCTTCAACCTCATTTCTAAACATAAAGTACTTCAACCCGATATTCACCAAGTTTCATCAATAAGAAGATCTATCACAACTCCTATATTTCCTCCTCCCTACTCATAGCTAGGTGATGATCTGTTCCTTTTCACTCACTATCAGTGCCTCTAACAAGATCAATTTGGTTAGAACTTCGTTCAACATTATTGGAAACATTTTTCGCAAGCTTGGAGGTGCACCATAATATCTCACCTATACTTCGAGTGGAATTACTCCTTCACATTCTTTTTCTTCTTTTTTTGATGTTTTCACTTCTTACTTGCTTAATGTTTTAAGTCCTTTTTTTTGAAGTTGTTATTTTTTTTTATACTTTTTGTCCTAAAGATCAATGATGTTGAACTATCATACACAAGCACATTGAGCTATCATTGAGTATTATTGTAATTGTGTTTTTCTCCCTATAAAATTTATATTATTTGTCATCATAAAAAATGAGAAGATTATTAGAACTGACAATCCATCACTAGAAGATCCAGCTATCTCTTGAGTTTTGATGGAAAAAAAGACATAAATTTATGATGACTAATGGTTTAAGTGTAAGTAAAAAAGATTTATGAGTGGAAGCAAAACATGGGAATACTTTGATAAGATAGCATGATAGACTTGTATTCCAACCATTCTAATGTGAGCTCATTATCATTTTTTGATTTCTTTGACCCTTTGAATGGTCAAACTAGCTTTTGATGTCTTCAAGATAATTGTAGATAGTTTAATCCTTGACATTCAGGAACTTGTCTCATGTCATTTGCACCATTACATCATAAGCAATCTTCAAAGCATTTCAGTTGTGTTATATTATGACGATAGAATGACATCTTTATCTCGATCATCAATTTTCTCCGAGATACAAGCCATATTAGCTCACAACTTTTGCATGAAAGATGTAGATCTTTCTTTTAGCTTTCTACATACATTGAGACCATCTCAAATTCACTCCTATAGCTTGAGTAATCCTCAAAATTTTGCACACATATCAAGTTGCCTAGACAGATCAACATTTGCAACTTCAAGCTCAATTTTGCCCATGATCCAAGTTGTACCAGACCACAACTTGTTCATGAAAGTTGAACATATTTCTTCAAGCTTTCCATAGTCACCAAGAAAAATTAAATTACATTTCTCAAAATCTAGATACAATGTCTAGAATGAACTCATTCTATTGATGAAATTTCATTTTGAGTGTGTGCAACAGTGTTGTTCTTCATGTCATGTTCATTTTGCAGATCTTCATGTCTGCAACATTCTTCTTGCTCTTTAGTGGCTGATTACTTTGCATGACTTGAAGTTTTTCTCTTTATCCAATGAACATGTTGACTTCTTCATTGCAGTACACAACCAATGACACTTTGAGTCTTCTTTTTGAGCTTTCAAGTTTATCATTCTTTCTGAGTGACTCATGAAAACCCCGAGTTTACTTCAATTGTTGTTCTTTATAAAACTTGTCCTTTCTAAATATACTTAAGAAAATTCATTAGTAGGCATAAACTCAGAAGGCTTATGATATGTGGTCAGAAGGTTTGTCATGATTAAAACACCAAGAATTTTGGACTCAACAAGTAGTTTGGTGGTGTCACCGTTATGATGATCAATCTTGGTTATTGTTGGTCATCACTATGACGGGAGAAGTAACAATCCCAGGTTTGCCAATGGTGGGTAGGGAGGTATGATGGACCCGAGGGCTTCACTACTTTGGTGATGAGACTTCAAACTATGGGTTTTAGGTGATCGAGGAAGTCAATTAATGTGGTAGGCTTAGCGATGGGAAACATATTTCTTGGGTAAAATTCATACTTTCATCAAATTAAATAACTTGCCACAAAACGAAAATTAAGAATTAACTGAATAATAGATGTTTAAAATTTGAGAATTAAGGGGGACATGTTTCATATATGGTGTTTGTAATTTCATGCGGATTAATTGTTAGGAAACAAGTCATCCAATTCCATCATAGAAGTATGAACATAGTGTGTACTTTACCAAATAACCACACCATTGATAATCTCTATTTCGATTAAATGACTATGGCCTATGGAGTGGTATTGTGTTTGTAAGGGAAAATGTTTAGTTTAGGAAGGCTTTGAAGGATATGTAGCAGATGCATTCATGGTGGTATGTTTGCAATGGAGAAAGAAGGGAATAAGGAGATCAAGGCAAGTGATGCTTTTTTAATTGATTTTTAATCTCATTCATTGAATATTTTTAATTGTGATATATAAATTCTGCCACTTGAGCTAGAGTAACAATTCCAGTAAAAACAATTGCAGATGGTACAGCAATGGAAGCTTGAGTAGTTGTGGTAGCAATCATAAAAGTGTTTCGAGGAGGTGGTGGGCCTTTTGAGGTTCTTTAAGAGGCTCATGAACTTCTACCCACTAAAAATAAAACATGATTTGGCTAACGTTGGTTATACTAAACTGACACTAAGATTACAAGATAATGGGTTTTTGCGAATATTGTGTTTGGGTTTCCCGTTGGGTACAAACCGACGAGTTTAAGCAAATATTTCTTTAGTAGAAATGTGATTCTCGACTTTTCCTTTCCCACAAAGAAAATTCAAGCATCAAAGTGGTTCTTCGCTCCAAATCTTCAACCCTAACTTCTCATACCCACAACGTGTCTCTTTGCTCCAACTTCGATTTTCTCCAAACCCTAAACCCCAAAGTTGTTCCTCCATTCTACCCTTCAACCTTGACCAATTTTCTCTCTTTTATTTCTTTTGAATCGCTACTGCACCATTCATTTTGTTTGTGCAGAGGAATCCCTTTGTGTAGAAGAAGCTTTCATCTAAAGGAGCTAAATCGCACCTTCAATTTCTTCTGAAGAAACTTTTGTCAGAAGAAGCTTTCATCTGAACGCAAACCACCTCTTTGATTGCTATCAAATACGGTATGCTTAAATCAATTTGCATTGTTCTTTTTTAGATATGCATTTTTCACTCCATTCATATGTCACAATTTGCACCATACAAATGTCCACTTCTCTTTCTCTGCATGCAAAACTTCTAATTGTGAAGATTTATTGTCACAACATGTTAAAATTGATTCATTGAATTGTGTTGTGCTTCTGGGAAATTAAATGTTGTGCTTCTAATTGCGAAGCTTCACTTTTATTTTTGTGTTGTGCCTTTGAGAAATTGAATGTTTGATCGATTTCCCATTTTTTTTTATAATTCTTTTATGTTTATCCTTGCAAAGTTTGTGTTCATTTTCTCCTACATCTTTAGGTGCGTAGACATGGCACTATGCAGCAGATTCAATCTCTTGAAATTTGACATAGTGTTGATGTGGCGTCCCTAAATTAATGACTGGTTTAATAGTAATAAATTAAATAGCAAAAACTGTGACATCCTGAAATTTCTACCCGGAATTTTTGTAAATATTACATTTAAATAATTAATAAAATATATTATTCAGTTTATAATTATATATATATATATATATATATATATATATATATATATATATATATATTCTTGGTAGAAATATGTACATTGGGGGAAAATACGCGGGTTAGACTAACTAACGAAGAGTAACCCTTAACTGGACGGTTATGGATTAATTCGCAATTAATTAGTCTAAAAATTATTGTTTTGTGTGCAACTAATAATTAAACAAAACCAACCTCTGAACCACGCTCAGGGCCTCATTCTAAGCGTTTTGATATATATATATATATATATATATTGTCTACCTTTGAAAACGGGCCCCGACAGGTGCAGAGAAACGTGAAGAACTGGAACCGGAGAGACGACACGCAAATCGAGGCAAGATTTCAGCATCCAAAAAGGTCCAGATTTTTCTTCTCTTATGGCTGAGCACGTGGTCAAAGTCAAATTAAAGGTGGGCCCCTTTTGCTCCAATCACCAAATTGCATGTGGAAATGCAATTAAAAAGAAAAAGAAAAAAAAATGTTAAAAGCAAGACCTTCTCTCTCTTTCCTCCAGAAATTTCCAGCCTCTTCTCCTTCTTCCCCTACGTTTTCTTCTTGCTCCTCCATCACCATTGTTAGCCTTCTTCAAGCTTCAAATTCTTCTTCAATTCCACACAAAATTTCAAGCTAAAGCTATTTTTGAAGCCTAGGAACCTACCTCTACATCAAGGGACCTTCAATTCCAGGAAGACTTCTCCTCACTTGAAATCTGAGGGTGTTGGGTTCTTGGGAGCTATAATGGGTAGTTCTACTAGGTTATCGCATTTAGGTAGTTGTTTGTGAAGGAAATTGTTGTAAATCATGCTAAAACTTGATATGTTTAATTTAAGCAAAACTGCCCATGTTAATTGATGGTTAAATAATGATGTTTTGATGTATATGTATGCTTGAAATGCAGTTAGTAAACTGGTAGAGAAGATTAGTAGAGTTAGCTTAGAGTTAAATGTGAGGAAGGTAGTGTTGTAGGTGGAAAAGTGTGAGATTTTGAGGTTTAGAAGGCCAAATTTGGTGTTAGTGGAAATCTGAGTTTGAAGTGAGTTGATTCTAGTTTAGAATGTCAATTAGGACTTGTAGGGAAGCTTAGTGAGAGCAAATGAGAAAAATTAGTAGCAAATGTGAAAAGAGAGTCATTTATAGTGTAAATTGAGTGTTGAGAGGTCCAATTTTGAATAGGTTGAGATTTTACTCTAAAATCACTTTGAGCAAGTCTAATTCAATGTTATAGACTTGATGAAGATGAAAGTTTACCCCAAAATCACCCAATTCTAATTTTCACCTTTCAAACCTTGAAAACTCACTAAATTTTGTTGGTTTTGGATACCTATATTTTGATTTACTTTTGTTTAAGGTTTGTAATTAGTTTGAACATGATTTATACATGGTTTAGGACTTGTAGGATCAAATTTGAGTGGAATTGGATATATATAAGTTAGATTTTAAAAATCTGCAAAATTATGCAGAAAAGTTGTCAAATTATGCAGAAAATTCGACTGTGCAGTACCAGTTTTCACTGTCACGGAAAAAAATTTATATCTCGCATTGTATATATTCTTTCGCAGATTCCAACGGTCAAAACTTAGATATCTGTATTAGGAACCGTCAGTTAAAATTTCAAGGCGATCTAACGGTCAACGAATCGGGGATGGAAACTTTACTGAAGTATGTTTGTAGGAAATACCCATTGAAATTTGAGTGAATCCTGTGTAAAAATTTCTGATTCCAATCTGGTTTTTTTTCATGGTAGTTTCATTTCAAATTGAATTGTATTGGTTCCCCAAGGACACTATTAAGTCTTGTGGATGTGTATATTGAATTGATTGACGGTGAGGATGAGAGTAATCCGAGAGAGAAACCGGAGGAGACTACAACTATAAGAGATGATGCATTGCGGTGGTTGACAATGTTAAGGCTTGGAGGGATTGATGGGAACCCGGTGATGAGAGGAACGAGGAGAAGAACTACATACGCGTACATGAGCTCAAATTAAAGGTGGGCAATTGGGGATGGTGTGCTTATGCCTGGGCTTGTGGAAATGGAATATTTGTTTTGCGCCATCGCTCGACCGCCACCTAGTACCACATATGATGGGTGCCCTATAATCCAATAAACCCTGCGTGAGAAAGTGTGGAAGATTCAGTCTTCTAACTTTTATTAGTTGACCACAGAGTGGTACCTGAGGATATGTCGCGGGGGTCAGGAGACCTTGGGGACGTCAGGTGGGGTGCTATTGCCCAAAACCAAGCTTGACCAATCCCGACCCAACCCGGGCATAGTCAGCTAGTGAGAACCTGTGATGTACCCGTGATAGTGAAAACTGGTACTGCACAATCGAATTTTCTGTATAATTTGACAGCTTTTCTGCATAATTTTGCAGATTTTTAAAATCTAACTTATATACATCCAATTCCACTCAAATTTAATCCTACAAGTCCTAAACCATGTATAAATCATGTTCAAACTAATTACAAACTTCAAACAAAGGTAAATCAAAATATAGGTATCCAAAACCAACAAAATTTAGTGAGTTTTCAAGGTTTGAAAGGTGAAAATTAGAATTGGGTGATTTTGGGGTAAACTCTCATCTTCATCAAGTCTATAACATTGAATTAGACTTGCTCAAACGGATTTTAGAGTAAAATCTCCACCTATTCAAAATTGGACCTCTCAACACTCAATTTACACTATAAATGACTCTCTTTTCACATTTGCTACTAATTTTTCTCATTTTCTCCCACTAAGCTTCCCTACAAGTCCTAATTGACATTCTAAACTAGAATCAACTCACTTCAAACTCAGATTTCCACTAACACCAAATTTGGCCTTCTAAACCTCAAAATCTCACACTTTTCCACCTACAACACTACCTTCCTCACATTTAACTCTAAGCTAACTCTACAAATCTTCTCTACCAGTTTACTAACTGCATTTTAAGCATACATATACATCAAAACATCATTATTTAACCATCAATCAACATGGGCAGTTTTGCTTAAATTAAACATATCAAGTTTTAGCATGATTTACAACAATTTCCTTCACAAACAACTACCTAAATGTGATAACCTAGTAGAACTACCCATTATAGCTCCCAAGAACCCAACACCCTCAGATTTCAAGTGAGGAGAAGTCCACCCTTACCTGGAATTGAAGGTCCCTTGATGTAGAGGTAGGTTCCTAGGCTCCAAAAATAGCTTTAGCTTGAAATTTTGTGTGGAATTGAAGAAGAATTTGAAGCTTGAAGAAGGCTAACAATGGTGAGGGAGGAGCAAGAAGAAAACGTAGGGGAAGAAGGAGAAGAGGCTGGAAATTTCTAGAGGAAAGAGAGAGAAGGTATTGCTTTTAACATTTTTTTTCTTTTCCTTTTTAATTGCATTTCCACATGCAATTTTGTGATTGGAGCAAAAGGGGCCCACCTTTAATTTGACTTTGACCACATGCTCAGTCATAAAAGAAGAAAAATCTGGACCTTTTTGGATGCTGAAATCTTGCCTTGATTTGCGTGTCATCTCCCCGGTTCCAGTTCTTCGCGTTTCTCTGCACCCGTCGGGGCCCGTTTTCAAAGGTAGACAATATATATATATATATATATATATATATATATATATATATATATATATATATATATATATATATATATATATCAAAATGCTCAGAATGAGGCCCTGAACGTGGTTCAGAGGTTGGTTTTGTTTAATTATTAGTTGCACGCAAAACGATAATTTTAGACTAATTAATTGCGAATTAATCCATAACCGTCCAGTTAAGGGTTACAAAATTCCGGGTAAATGTAATATTTACAAAATTCCGGGTAGAAATTCCACGATGTCACAGTTGATTCCTTCAAAGGTTTGTTGTTGGAAAATTTTGGTTACATTCCTTTTGGTTTTGTGTAGCAGCTCTTTGCTCCCTGCTCTCTTTTCACCACATGTGATTTTGGTTAACCATAGAAGATTTGGTTATAGTTTTTATTTTAGTTGCTTTGTTCAAAGGGGATTTCCTATAAGTTGTAGTAATTAACCAAAAGAATATTCTCCTTTGATTGTTACACCTTGTATTGTTGCCTTGTTACATGAAATGAAAGATGTATGAAACTAAGATCTTTGTTTGAAATTAATTAAGATAGCTTCTAATTAACTTTTGTGAAGACTCGTGATTAAGATCTTGTTTGCACTCTTCGACTATTGTTAGGATTATGTCAGCTCAACTACTCAAGCAACATGGCTCATAGATATGATTTCTTGCTTTTGAAATCTTGGTAGAATGGTTCATTTGTCAACTTTATGAATTATTCAAGAATTGTTGTAGGGGTCAAATTAGATACTTGGTGGTTTTCTTCATGCAATTGCTAGCTTGTGCTTTTCATTTTTGTTTATCCAAGTAATCCTATCTGCCATAGTAGCTCTCTTTGCAAAGGGAAATTCAAGAGCTTGGATAGTCGGATCTGATAAGGAGTTGAAAAATGTATTTTATTAAGTATAAGCATTATTAAGAGTTAGGATAACCTTTTAATTTTCCATGTCCAATTATAAGTTGGTAGCTATGTTTTTTGTTTTGTGGTGGTATATTTGCAAGCAATATTGGGTTTAATTTGTCGTGTCCAATTTAATTGTTGAAATCTTGGACTACCTTGTTTAACATTGGGTTTAATTTTTGGTGCAGTGTGATTGGTGAAATACAATAAATGACACTGGAAGGGGGTTGAATAATGTGTTAGATAAACTTCGAACAATTTTCGCAGTGGAAGTGATTTTACAAATGATTATAAGTTCACAAAAACTATTGTCTAGTGAGAAGTTTATGTTTTCACATAAAGCAATGAACTGTCATCCAACAATTTATAAATAGGGTTTCGAAGTAAAACTTGTGTGTAAAGATGTGTCGAAAATGAGCATTTAAAATACTTTTTCAAACTTAGAGGATAGTAGTAGAAAAACTTAGTTTTATACTAGTTCACTCAACCTGAGCTACGCTTAATTCTCCTTTACTAACCAATAAAGGATACCACTAATCACAACTGATTACAACAAGTATTCTATCATTTCACTCTCGGCTTACAAGTATTTTCTAGGCCATTAGTAGCACAATCCTTAGACTCTCCCTGAATCTAATAACACCCAAGTATTATTTTGTCATTAAGCTACTCCTAGCTTTCACAAACAACAGTTTGTAGAATCACAGATTTTAACACTTAGAGAGTGTGTTAACAATTAAGTATGTTTGGATAACTTTACTAAGTAAAGGATGAACTCTATAATCACAATGTTTCTTTCTTCTTCTCTTCTTCTAGATCTTTAGTATGGTCTTTTTTTATCAATCATTTGTTGCTTTTGTGAAGCCTTGATGCATTCTTTATATTGAGAGATGAACATATCAATGTAGGATCTTGAGCATTCAAAATTCAATCGTTGTCAATCTTTAATCCTCTAATTATAGATGGTGACAAATGATTTTTCCATATGCGCGCCAAGATTGATCTTGAATCAATTCTTTCTGAATTTTTCCCTTAAGCATTCTATAAAAAAAAAATCACTCTAATGATAAGTTGTTAAAGTGAGTATTTAACTTCGTTTGAGAGTCTTACAATTTGGTAACTTCTCTCCTTCAAAATCTAAAAAAATTATTTTATATTCTTGACAAAATTTTAAGCAATGATGCATGTATAAACAATGTTGAATCATATGTTTTGATGATAAATTTTATTAAGCAATATTCCTTAACTTAAGTAACTTTTATAAGCAACAACTTTGGAGATAACTTAATATTAATTATCTCATACATGTATGAAAAATGATTGTTGCTTATAAAAGTTGTATATTAAATTTAATATTCTTGTGATAATGAGGGACCTCTCACTTGAGAGTATCTTTGTACACATCCTTATCCTACATACTAGCTTAGTAACCACTAGACTAACAGCCTCCTGAGTACACATTAAAAACTTCTTAATATGTGTACCCTAGTAAACATTAATAATTTTGAATTGAAGGTAATAGGTAGATTAATTGATTTTACGTGGAATATTGAACTTATAACATATTTAAATATCAATTCAACAAACAACAAAACACATTTATATTCTTATAGTAGTATTAAATAGAGATATTTTAAAATACATTAATATATATCTTACACTTATAAATACTCTTTCATGTGGGTAGTTAAATTTAAACATCAATCATTTTGAAACATCAATACTCTATTTTTACCATAGTTGTAGCTTGGACTTTTATTATTTAATTACTAGAAGAGCCTACATTAACTAATGGTATTTTTCTTGTAACAGTCGTCCCTTGGTTTTTCTTTTAAATAAATAAATAAAAATAAGAAAAAAAATTTAGGTCATCAGTTTCCTCACTATATAAAGGAACTTTTAACCCTGAGTAGCTTTGTAAAAACATTTTTGTTCATTTTTCTCTAACTCTCAAGAACCCTGACAGAGCAACCGGAGGAGGAGCTCTAGTTGACCAAAGGGATCACTCTTATTTATTGAATGTGGTTAGGCGAAAGGTCTTATGCCTAATCATCCTATGTTGGAGAATGTCATTAGCCCAATCATAAAGTCTCAATTGTCCTAAAAAGTCTGAAACCTAATCATCTGATGTTGGAGAATGTCATTAGCCCAATGATAAAGTCCCAATTGTTCTACTATGGGCAATTCACTTGCTATGCTCGATCAACCTACTTGGTTGGATGGTTCACAACCCCTCTAGCATTGAGCATAAATGGTGTGGGTGCTTTGTTTTTCTAAACAACAAAGGTCTTCCAAGGATTAGGGAGAGTAAATTTTTTTATAAGTTTTGACATAAGTGCTCACTATTTTTTCCTTTTCTTTTCCTCAACCAAATTTCTTTATTTGAGTGCAATTTTGACACTCTTTAATTCCATTTTTCTTTTATTTGGTTTCCTAGAGACTTTTGTCTCTTTTACTTTTATTTTTTCTTTGCTTTGTTTTTCATAAAGAAACTTTGTCTATTTTTCCACCTTTTCCAATCTTTTCTTTCTTTTCCTCCCCAAATGTTATTGATTACCAAATGTTTTTGGTTGAATTTTTTGCTAAGTAGCTAAAAAAAGAAAAAGAAAAAAGTGTCTTGATCATTTTCATGCCATGTGTAAAATCATGATTGTCGCAACCTACCCTTCGGCGGGAGGGCGACACGTGACTCGCGGGTGCGTCTTCCAAGAAAGGAAAATGCGTGGAGTCGCCACCAACGTTTATTTGAGGAAAACGTCGGAAAAATCGGAAAAGACGTGGTCTACGAACTTTAAGTGTGAAAGGTTCGGGAGTTGTATTTACGCACGAGGAAGGTATTAGCACCCCACACGTCCGTCACAAGGGACGACAACCTTTAATCAAATATGCAAACATGACTTCAATTTGTTTTATGTTCCCTTTTACGTCTTTGTGTCTTTTTGTAATTTTTATATTTTTTATCTTTTTGCGGTCGACGAGGGTGTTTCCCTTGCTCCTATGTATTCCTCAACTGTGATAAGCAAATCAGATCTACGTAGTTCTTTGAGAACAAAGTGTTTGGTTAAGTTGTTTTTATCCTTTTTTGCAAAATATATTTTTATTGAATGAAAGGTCATTTAAGGCGTTGGACCATTAAATGATCTTTCAATTCTTTTGAAAGGAGAGAAAACATTAAGGCATTGGACCATTAATGATCTCTTGTTTATTTTTGCAAGAGGTAATAAAACTACGTGTTGATTTTAGGCTTTTTTAGAAATCTACGTTTAACCAATAAAGGCGGAAAAGACCATTTTAAGGCGTTGGATCAAAAATGGCTTTTTTAGGTGATGACAAAAGTTTGATTTATGAATTGATTTTAGCCTTAGTTTCACTTTGGTTATTAGTCAATTCGATTAAGAAAGGGAAATCCCAAAGAAAACGTCTGATTGATTTATTTGATTTATTTTACTAAAAGATATTTTTTATTATTATATTATTATTTTGCCTCTTTTTGGTTTTAAACGTGGTTACGGCATGACCGAACTGTCGAAATTCATTTTAACAGAAATTAAAGGATGTTACAATACGAATGATCAGTGAAAATTTATTTTATTTTTTATTAGGCGAGAAAATGACTTAAATAAATGACTAAAGCACGTCAAAAGGGGGTACGGAAAGTAAATGAAATGAAAATAAAAGCACAAGAAACAAATGAGGACCACTAAGGGTACATAGAATGAATTGAAAAGTTCGATTTCGGGAACTTACCGGTTGAAGACAAAATAACGATGAAGAACGAACGAAGAACGACGAAGAACGGTTGAAAATCTTCACGAAATCACCCACGGAAACGTCATGGAAGCGTTACGGAAGCGCCATGGCTTGGATTTTCTTCACGGAAACAATTTTTCTCACTAATTTTAAGTGATTCTCAGATACCAGGAGGGTTGAACATTTTTGTTCTTCCCTCCTTCCCCTATTTATAGGAAAAGGAAGGAGAAGCTTGCCACCCAGCTCGCCCAGGCGAGCTAGGTTGCTTCTTCCAGAAGGCACCGCCTTCTGGAGAACATCCTGGAAGGCCCAAGTGGGCCTGGTTGCTATTTGCATCCCCCTGTTTACTAAATACACCCCCTTGCCTTTTTTTCCTGATTCTTTTTCTGTAACGTTACGAAACTTTATGAATTTTGTAACGGTACTTGTTTTCCTTCCGTAATGTTACGGAACCTTACGGATTACGTAATCATCCCTTTTTTGCCTTCCGGAATGTTATGGAACTTTACGGATTGCGCGCTAACACTTCCTTTTAATTTCCGGCATGTCACGGAACTTCACGGATTGTGCTACAATGCTTTCTTTTGACTTCCGGCATGTCTCGGAACCTCACGAATTGCCTAACGATGGGTGTCAAGTACCTCGAAGTGGTCAAACGATGGTCGCATCCCAACAATGGATGGTCCCCGGACGAAATTAGGGTATGACAGTTGCCCCTTTTTTACTTGTCTTTTATTGGAGATAAAAGGGAAGTAAAGATAAGACACTAATTTCGTTCGTGCGAAACACCATTCGGCTGGTGAATCTCCCTGTCAGCGGAACCTGCAAAAATCATCACTATAGATACCTGAATGGCCAGTTCACAACTCTATTCGGAGTCATTTCTTTCTGATCACACATAACCTTTAAAATATGTTGCTCTTTCAAAAATAAAAGTATGCGAGCCATTACTTTAGGTCGTCACGTGAAAATAGTAAAATAAAATACGGTCGGTAAACTCTTTTGCAAATAAAGTTTGTTAACACATTCTTTTCAAATGACAAGATTAATCATAAGTACATTCATCATCTAAAGCTGTCCAAAATATGGGAGTTTTGCAAAA
Source organism: Glycine max (assembly GCF_000004515.6). Lineage (NCBI taxonomy): Eukaryota > Viridiplantae > Streptophyta > Magnoliopsida > Fabales > Fabaceae > Glycine > Glycine max. The sequence continues at coordinate 13,839,344 of NC_038246.2, read as the reverse complement.
TACATAGTGTCATCCAGAGCAAAGGTGTCCAATGTGGTGGCTTCAGCCACATGTATACATTCATCAAATTCCTATACAATAGGTCTACCCATACAAAAACAAAAGAGTAAACCTAACTGTCTGTACTAGATACACCCACCCCCAAAAAGTATATAATCCTAGTCTAAGGGGTCGTCTGCTATGATGAAGAACCTCCACTAGTCGCTATCCCTCCGGGACCGCTCTCCTCTGTAGAGTCTGCCTCAGATGCCGACATGACGTCCTCGGGAGAATCCACCTCAGGGAGTGGGTCCTCATCACCCTCTAGAAAGTCAAGAGCATCCACAGTAGGCTCAGGAGGTAGCTCCTCTGGGTCCTCCTCGGGGTCTTCCTCAGATGACGTCACCTCAATCACTTGGACTGGCTCCACTAGTAGATATGGAGTAGGTGTAGGTAATATCCACTCCACAGTGCGCTGAAGCGTGCGTGCTGGTTCCTCTGGATTTACCAACGAAGTAGCCGTGAGTCGGATCGTGCCACGAAATCGGCACCTCGCATTTCCTTCGAGGGTCTCCCAAACTCCCTCTAGGCACTCCATCTCCACTCAATCATGGATGAATTGCGTTGCCATCACGATCTACAAGAAATAAAAGAAAGGGGTAGACGCTTTCACGAGAGATCTAACTACAGTAGCAACACAATGCGTCCCATAACCACTACATGCAATAAAAAGGTGTGCCTAAAGGCTTTTCTTCTCTGGTAATCGATTACACAGCATTGGTAATCGATTACCAGAGGCCCAACTCGAGTTACACAGCTTCAGAACATGAAAACCTGCAATATGCACTATGTAATCGATTACACATAACTGGTAATCGATTACCAGTGGCCTGTTACTCTGTGTAATCGATTAAACAGTATTGGTAATCGATTACCAGAGGCCTCCACAACATACTGTCTCCATTTCTAAGCCTGGTAATCGATTACACCGCATTGGTAATCGATTACCAGAAGCCCTCTCACGTTCCTGATCCCATTTTTAGGCCTGGTAATCGATTACACATACTTGGTAATCGATTACCAGAGGCCATCTTAACTTCCTGCCTTCATTTTTAAGCCTTGTAATGGATTACCCACCCTTGGTAATCGATTACCAGAGGCCATACTCCAAATATTACTCAAGATCCATAGCTGGCCAGCCACCACACAAGCCTCCTTGCTTTGTGGTGTTTGTTCTTTTATCGGTTGACTGCCAGGAGCTCGCCTGTTTAGGTACGTCACAGGTTCTCACTGACTGACTATGCCCGGGTTGGGTCGGGATTGGTCAAGCTTGGTTTTGGGCAATAGCACCCCACCTGACATCCCCAAGGTCTCCTGACCCCCGCGACATATCTCTAGGTACCATTCTGTGGTCAACGAATAAAAGTAGGAAGTCTCACCCTTCCACACTTCCTCACTTAAAGCTTATAGGGTTATGGGGTACCCGTCACATGTGGTACTAGGTGGCGGTCAGGCGATGGTGCAAGTCGACTATCCACATCCACAAATCACACATAAATCCACCATCCCCAGTTGCTCACCTTCAACTGAGCTCACGTACTCCCACGTAGCCCTTAACCTCATTCTTCTCAACACCGGGTCCCCATCAATCCCTCCAAGCTTCCACAACATCCAAGCAATTCAGTCATCCAAACATCATGCACTATCAAAAACAAGAAAAATGGGCGGAGGCAGAAAAATCTGCCCAAACCACAAACCAATACCACAACTTTCCTTACTCACATACTCCAGTAACATTCTCTTCGTTCCAATTCGTTCACCGTTGGATCGACTCGAAAATTTTACTGGAGGTCCCTAGTACATAAGTCTACATTTTGACTGTTGGGATCTGCTAGAAACTGTCCAGAACCCAATCTGAACTACTCTTTCCACAACCAGCAAATACACATCATTTTCTGCACAAAGCCAAAATTCTGCTGCACATTTCAACAGCAAAATTTTGCATAATAGTGCAGATTTTCGAAATCACACTTGCCCTCGTCCAATTTTGCCCAAATTGAATCCTACAAGTCCTAAATCATGTATAAATCATGTCTAAACCAAGGACAAGCTTCAGACCAAAGCAACTCAAAATCTAGGTATCTAAAACCCCTCAATTTAGTGGATTTTCAAGCTTTGAGAAGTGAAAATGAGAATGGGGTAAATTTGGAGCAAACTCTCACCTCACACAAGTCTATAACCTTAATCTAAACTTGCTCAAACTGCCACTGAATCAAAATTTGACTCCTCAACACCCAATTTACCCTAGAAATGGCTCTTGTCTTCACTTTGGTCACTCATTTTCCTCCTTTGCACAACCCAAGCTTTCTCACAGTCCTAAATGACATTTCAAACTAGGATTACCTCACTCTAACCTCCAATTACCACTAAATCCAGATTTGGCTTTTCAAATCCTCAAAGCATCACACTTTTCCACTCATATCACTACATTCTCACTTTTTAACCCTAGGTTAACTCTACCCTTCATCTCTATCAGTTCTCCATCAGCCATTTCAGCACACAAGCATCATCATAAAAACCCTAAAACAGAATGGGTAAGCTTGACTCATACCAAACATGACACATTTAGCATGCTTTCATCAAATTTCTCCACAAATAACTATCATAAGGCATAAACCTAGTAAAACTACCCATCATATCTCCCAAAACCCAATACCCATGAAAATTATGTGAGAAAGAAGTCTACCCAAACCTGAAATTTTGAAGTCCCACACGTAGAGGTGCGCTTCACGACTCCGAAAATGGCTTCCTTTTGCGATTTGGAGCAAAAAAAGGTGTGCAAAGGTTGGAGCTTTGATGGAGCTTCAATGGTGGAGGAAGAAGAGAGAATAGCAACGAAAGAGAGAGGGAGAAAAGCTTCTGAATTTTCTGAGTGAGGAGAGAGAACATAGCTTTTCATGAGAAAATGCTTTCCTTTTCCTATTATTTTATTTTTCAAAAGCACTTGCCACTTGTCCCATTTTGAGTGGAACAAAAAGGGCCCACCTTTTTCTCTTGATGTGACTCATGCACAACCACAAGAAGAGAAAAATCTGACCTTTTGAAATGTTAAAATCCTGCCTCGGTTTACGTGTCATTTCTCTGGTTCCAGTCCCTTGCGTTTCTCTGCACCCGTCGGGGCCAGTTTTCGAAAGTAAGCAACATGTATATCAAAACGCTCAGAATGAAACCCCGAGCGTGGTTCAGAGGTTGGTTTTGTTAAATTTTAAGTTGCATGCAAAAAGATGATTTTTAGACTAATTAATTGAGAATTAACCTATAACCATCCAGTTATGGATTTCTCTTCCTTAATTAGCCTAACCCGCGTATCTTTCCCCCAAAATACCTACTTCTACCAGGAGTATATACATATATACATACACTGAATAATACTTATATATATATATATATATATATATATATATATATATATATATATATATATATATATAATCATTCAAAATGCATCGTTTACAAAATTCCGGGTAGAAATTTCCAGGATGTCACATCTGGTCCAAAGACCTTTCTGTATATTTCTTCTGTTTTCTTCCGATCTTTGATCGGGAATTTTCTTTCCTTTTCTTTGCTTTCTCCCACTGATCGATTGGGAATTTTCTCTTTTTGTTTTCTCCCGCTCTTTTGATTGGGAATTTCCTTTCTTTTTTTGTTTTCTTCTGAGGGCAAGGATTGACATTCTCACCCTGTGTCAAGGTTTATGGTAAATTGGGATTTTGGCTCAAGGCTTGTAGCACGGCTGGACATGATATATGTCAGGGTTTGGTTCAGTTCAAGGATAAAAGGGGACGTCCCACATTATTTCCATGACACGAATGCAACAGTGATGATTTGGAAATTTTATGCAAAACTAGTCGTGCATGCACCTATGTGGACACTCAAGTGTCGAAAAAATTTTGGTCATGTGATGCTAGGGCTCATAATTCATTCTATCTACTTTAGTCAACCCAGTGTTTCCAAAATATGTTCTTTTATCAATTTGTGCATTCATCCGAGTCTATTTTGGGTGTTCAAAAAAACTTTCACAGCATTTACCCTTCAGGTGTATACACATTTTTTTTTCAAAGACTGGTTATGATCAGTGAATTCTTTCAAAGAAAAGTTGGAAGTTATCTCTTTTCACAAGCATGTTGTTTTTTAGCTAGCCAACTTTTTATTTTTATTATTTTCTTTTTTTTCTTCCTTCTTTTTCTTTTCTTACTTGCTCTCTTTTCCTTTTCCTCTTTTTCTTTTTTTAAGTTATTTATCATTTGTTCATTTCCTCTCTCTTCTTTCTTTTTTCTCTTTTTCTCTCTGAAAAGGTCGTGCGGATGAGGATGCACACTACCTACTTACGTCTAACCACAAGGTGAACGAAAAACGCACGAAAATGGTAAGTCGCAAAAACGGTGACGAAATAACTGAGAGCCATAACGCCAAAAATTTCTAACAGAAACGAACAATAATGATAGTAATGTTAGTAATCATATGAACAAAAATAGAAAATAGTAATGTCAACAGCAATATAGACAATAACAGAAAACGTCAATAGCAAACTAATCAAAAAACAGTAATGTCAAAAAAAGTGCGGTGACCTCGGTCATGTGGCTCCGCTTCCTCCCAAGAAACCGAGCAAGTTCGTCATCTCCTCATCAATGCGGGCCTCCTCTGCATCGTCGGGAGCTCCTGCAGGTGCCTCCCCTGCCTGGGCCTCGGGCCATGCGACCTCAGCCCTAAACTGATCTGGAGTAGGGCACGCAAAAGGAGCGAAACCCTGTCCCCTGCTAACTGAGGCTGAGCTGGTAGAGACACTCATGTATCTGCACCTGCCCCCAGTGGTTGGCCGCCTGCTGGCGAACCAAGTGCTGTAGATACCGCTCCATGCCTAATGACCCAGCGGGATCAGCCCGATGAGGTGGTGGCGATGCGTCTGCGGCCTGCGCCTGCCTAGGCGTGCAATACTTCTCAATGAAGGCCCAGGTGATCGGCGGTCGGTTCACCTTACTAGGTGTGATGGGAACCCCAAACGACTGGTAAGGCCTGTGATCAATGCCGGAAACCCCAGGGCCCTGTTAGACTTATCCGGGTCTAGAGGGTGCCTGGTGGGTGGCATACCTGCAAATAAATAGATGGCGTCAACAATCAACTAAGCCACGTGGACGCTCATCCGTGTCAGGATGGCATACACCAGCTGACACTTCGGCAAAGGAAGGTCGGAGTTATGATCACTAGGCAAGACATTGCTAAGTAGCAATGTCATCCTCATCTATGTCAAGGTGGTCATGCTGGTGCACATGATCCACACTCGCCTCCCGGCAGCGGTCCGGGCGAAATCCTGCCCCGGTGTGCACAATAGTTGGGCAATGGCCTCCTCGTCGAACCCGTCGGCCCTGTTCCTCCTTTGACTGAACTCGCACTCCTGACCTTCCTCCAACACTAGCGGGTCACCCAGGAACTGGCTGAGGGCATCTGCGTCAAAGGGAATCCACTGACCCCTCACCCATGACCGCATGTCCCACACTCCCTCTTCCGTGGGCCAAGCATTAGCATTATACTCCAGGACTATGTCTGGGTCAAACTTAGCCATGGGAGTGACCAGCGACGTCCAATGTCAGCGAGCTATCTCCTCCTGAAAATTTGCGTACTCATCGTCCTTGAGCTGGACGCGTCTCTCTCTGTGGAACGACCATCCTTTGATGGCCTCGAAACGCTGTTGGTGCTTGGCGCTCCTGAAATGGTGGCTATCAAAGTCGGGGGCGATTCTAGTCTCTTAAGCCACGGCGTCCCTCCTAGATTTCTTCGCGGAAAGCTTTTTCGGTGCCATTTCCTGCGAGGACAAACATTTGGAAAGTTAATTTATAAGGAAATGCTATTTTAAAGCAAGAACGGCATGCTAATCTTTTCGATTTAGGACAAACTTGTGCAGACATTTCCTTAAAGAAGAACATTTATGAACGTGCATACGCACAAAATACCTTGCTATTTTATATTAACATACAAGAACATCCTAGCTACCACACATATTTTTTTTTTAAAAGAATTCATATATGCATGCTCAAGGCATTGTGCCAAAAATACACATGTCCATATTCAAAGTATTTTGCTACCAAAAATTACATACGCACATTTGAAGTATTTTATTAACACACAAAATTTTTTGTTGTTTCATTCACATTTATTTATACATATATGCACATTGGAGAGCCAATCTCATGTCATGCACACACTTGCATTTATTTGAAAAGGAATTTTCATGCCATCTATCTATACTTGAAAGGCAATTCCACATCATATATTCATTTTGGGGAAGCCTTTTCGTGCCACATCCAACATTCATAAAGCGCTTGACCACCTATTCAACATGTACACGTTTCATTTGAAGGGCATTTGTCTCTTGCTACCTGTTCTATATATACATGCACATGGTGAATAACATCTTTATACAAACTAGGCAAACATCATGGTGCAGCCCCAACAAATCAGCCGCTGGCCTAAAGGGAAATCCCTATTTTAATGCCTTCGTTTTTATGTTTTCTTGTACTCAAAACCAAAGGCTCGGATTCCTAGGTCTAAGTCCTTAATTTGGGCATTTATTTTAAACTCTACATGTTGTCCCTATACACACAAAACAGCCCTACAATCCAAAGTTCACAAAACCATGCCCAAATGTCATTGAGGCATTTCACCGAGCACTTGGTGGGCGCATGTTTAGGCATGAATAGCAAGGGAATGGGGGCAATGTGGCATGCCCCATTGCTTCAGAATGCACCATAGGCCTAGGGCCATCCCTTACAACCCCCTAAATCAAACCAATCAAGCATGAAACAAAGCCAAAATTGCTCCATAGATTTGGGCATATTCACACAATTTAGAGCACCAAAAGAAGTCCAAGATACATCAATGGAAAGCTAGAAAGCTCAAGAATGAGATACTTACTTGATGTAGTGAGTAACAACACTAAGAATGGAAGCAAAAGCACAAAAATGGTGGCCTAGGGGTGAAAAACCCGTAATTCCCGTGGCGTTGGCGTTTTTTGAGTGAGGGGGAAGAATTTAGGGTGGAGAAAAACTCCCCCTGCCTAGGCGAGCTAACTTGTACTTTTTTTTTTTGGGAAGAAATAAGTACGGCTTTCCATGGTTTGGCGTTCGCTTACTCAAACCCCCTTAGGGTAGATTAGGCAAAAGACATAACAGTAATAATTACTGAGAATTTAAAGGATACTAGGCTGCCTCCCAGCGGCGCTTTCCGTTTGTCCAGAACTGGGCAAGGGACGACGATCTATCGGTCATGACCCTAGCCTCTACTTGCGTCCGTCCCTCAGTACCTGAAAGTAGGGAACGACATTGCGCGACAAACTGTGACCGCGTTACCATTTTACCTTGATTGGTTTTTGCCTTCAGCTTCGTCCTGGCATCTTACCACTGCCTAAGACGATTTTTCCCCTGTTATCACAAAATATGCATGCATATGCGTATGCATGAGTGTTTTCAAATGCAACAATCTTTTTAGTGAAAGCTGGTTAGGTTTAGGTTTAATTAAGCGCTTGGGGCATCCCATGGACTGAGCGAAAAGAATCAGGTTATCACAACCGCACATGGTTTAAAGCACACAAAGTGAGGACTGAAGTCTCAAACTCATATTCTCTTCTTTTAAAAGACAGTGACGAGAAATATACAGCAGACGGGAATCCCTAGGGGAAACCAAGAAGAACGCATAAATATAAAAGAACATGCAGCAGATTCCAAGCGTAGTATTGCTTGACAACATCAGAGTTTACGGGTAAAGGTAGTTCCTCGCCATCCATGTTGGTAAGCACCAAGGCCCCTCCGGAAAAAGCCTTTTTCACAACGAAAGGTCCTTCGTAGTTTGGGGCCCACTTCCCTCGATCATCTTTAACAGCATGGGACATCTTTTTCAACACAAGGTCCCCCTCATGGAACTTGCGTAAACGCACCTTTTTGTCGAACGCGTTCTTCATTCTTTGTTGATACAGGCGCCCATGGCTCATGGTCGTCAAGCGCTTACCTTCAATAAGATTGAGTCGGCCGTAGCGTGTTTGAGCCCACTCCGATTCTTCTAAGCCTGATTCTGCTAGTATCCTCTGGGAAGGGATCTCTACTTCAAATGGGAGTACCGCCTCCATTCCATAAACCAAGGAATACGGTGTTACCCCAGTAGAAGTTCGTACCGAAGTTCGGTATCCATGCAGGGCAAAAGGCAACATCTCATGCCAATCTTTGTATGATACTGTCATTTTCTGAATATTTTTCTTAATATTCTTATTGGCTGCTTCCACGGCTCCGTTCATCTTTGGTCGGTAGGGCGTGGAATTGTGATGCTGGATTTTGAAATCCGCGCACATCTCCTGCATCATCTTGTTATTCAAATTGATGCCATTGCCAGTAATGATCTTCCTAGGGAGTCCGTACCAACAAATCAGCTCCCTCTTTATGAATCTGACCACTACACTCCTCGTGACATTGGTGTAGGAAGCCGCTTCGACCCATTTGGTGAAATAATCTATTGCCACGAGAATGAAGCGATGATTGTTCGAAGCCTTGGGTTCGATGGCCCCTATGACGTCTATCCCCCACATGGAAAAAGGCCAAGGGGCGGACATGACATTCAGAGGATGTGGCGGAGCATTGACATTGTCTGCGAACGCTTGACATTTATGGCATTTCCTTACATGGATGCAGCAATCACTTTCCATGGTGAGCCAGTAATAACCTGCTCTCAGGATCTTCCTGGCCATAGCATGCCCATTGGCGTGCGTTCCAAATGAACCCTCGTGGACTTCCTCGCTCATGTGGTTTGCCTCTTTGGCATCCACGCATCACAGGAGAGTCATGTCATGGTTTCTTTTATATAGTATGCTCCCGCTCATGAAGAAATCAGCCGCCAATCTCCTCAATGCTCTTTTATCATTGTCGGAAGCCCCTGGTGGGTATTCTTTGCTTTCAACGAATCGCTTGATATCGAAAGGAATCAGCCAACTCCTTGATATAGGCTTTGCAGGGTATCAGCTTGGGGTCTCTAGTTTCCCATTCCCCTCTCAGCTGGGGAATCACCAGTGCTGAGTCCCCGTATACTTTGAGCAGTTTGACATTAGAGTCAATTGTTGCTCGGACGGCCAGGACACACGCTTCATACTCAGCCATATTGTTGGTGCAGTCAAACCCCAGCCTGGCTGTGAAAGGTATACATTGGTTGTCTGGAGAGACCAATACTGCTCCAATGCCATGGCCTAGAACGTTTGACGCTCCGTCAAACCATATGGTCCATTTGTCCCGGTCCTCGTCTAGTTTCTCTTCGAACAAGGCCATGATGTCCTCATCCGGGAATTCGGGATGCATGGGCTGATAGTCGTTGAGAGGCTGCTGAGCCAAATAATTTGCTAAGGCGCTTCCCTTTATCGCCTTTTGAGTGACGTAAACTATATCAAACTCAGATGGCAAGACTTGCCACCAGGCGATCCGTCCTGTGAGAGCAGTCTTTTCAAAGATGTACTTAACCGGGTCCATCTTGGATATCAACCAGGTGGTATGGCTCAGCATGTATTGTCTTAGACGGTGGGACGCCTAGACTAAAGCACAACACGTTCTTTCAAGCAGGGAGTAATTCATTTCATAGGCCGTGAACTTCTTACTCAAGTAGTAGACAGCGCGCTCTCTCTTCCCGGAATCGTCATGTTGCCCCAGCATACATCCCATCAACTCGTCCAAAATTGTCATATACAAGGTGAGAGGCCTTCCGGGCACCGGTGGCATAAGCACAGGAAGGTTCATGAGACACTTTTTGATCCTTCCAAACGCCTCTTGACAATCCTCGTTCCAGCGGACGGTTTGGTTTTTGCGTAAGAGTTTGAACAACGGCTCACAAATAGCAGTGAGCTATGATATGAATCTGGCAATATAGTTCAAACGTCTCAGGAAACCTCGGACTTGCCTCTCGGTACGGGGTTCCGGCATCTCAAGGATGGCCTTCACCTTTTTAGGGTCCACCTCTATCCCTTTCTGGCTTACGATGAAACCTAGCAACTTCCCTGATTTGACCCCGAAAGTGCACTTAGCGGGGTTTAACCTCAATTGATACTTCCTAAGCCTTTCAAACAACTTTCACATGTTGACAAGGTGTTCCTCCTCGGTCTTAGATTTGGCAATTATGTCATCCACATAGACCTTGATTTCTTGGTGCATCATATCGTGGAACAAAGCTATCATAGCCCATTGATAAGTTGCCCCGGCATTCTTGAGTCCAAAGGACATCACCTTATAACAGAATGTTCCCCACAGGGTGACGAAGGAAGTCTTTTCCATATCCTCCAATGCCATTTTTATCTGATTGTAACCGGAGAACCCATCCAAGAAGGAAAACAAAGCGAAATTGGCCGTATTATCCACGAGGATATCGATGTGCGGCAAAGGAAAATTGTCTTTGGGACTGGCTCGATTCAAGTCCCGATAATCCACACATATTCGCACCTTCTTATCCTTCTTAGGGACTGGTACAATGTTGGCAACCCATTCTGGGTACCGAGCGACAGCCAAAAAACCAGCGTCAAATTGTTTCTTTACCTCTTCCTTTATTTTCAAGGATGTCTCGGGCTTCATCCTCCTCAGTTTTTGTTTTACCGGGGAACACTCGGGATTTAGAGGTAATCGGTGTTGTACAATGTCAGAACTCAAACCGGGCATATCTTGGTATGACCAAGCAAAGATGTCTTGGTAATCTTTTAGCAGGGCTGTCAATTCTTCACGGATGGGTGTGGTCATACCCATGCCTATCTTTACTCTTTTTTTCCACTGTCGGTTCCTAAGTCCACTAGTTCCATCTCTTCTTGATGAGGCCCCATCTCTTGGTCCTCATGGGTGACTATCTTTTCCAGCTCCGGGGGAAGTCCAATATCCTCGTCCTCTTCATCCTCCATTTGATTCGTTTCTTGCTCGAAATCGATGGTCGGGTCCCAGGTATTAGTACCTTCGAGGGACTCGTCGTCGGATCTGGCGTTTCAAACGTAAAGAAACAAACATGCAAATGGATGAGAATGGGTAGAGACATAGGAACAGATGAAGAAAGATCTTTGTATTATAAATTCAGGAACAAAAGACATAAAGCCTTAACAAAAGGAAACTCTAAAGCCTAGGCCCAACTGTAGAGTTTAAAAGCCACAAAGGGTTACTTTATGCTTGTTGCGTAAATGTCTGGGCACTCCTCCACTTGCCAATTTCCTAGTCGGAAACCAAGAGGGCATGGTCGTACCAAATCAGACCCACTCGGCGAATCATCTTCACATATCGCAACGACTTGGCCTTCGTGTCCTAGACCCGTGCTTATAAAGCTCCTACTGATGTGGCAAGACGGGCCTCCTTCGACTTCTTGTCCCAATCGCGAGCCTTGACCCCCACTCTTCCTTCCTGCAACGCTTTTCCTTATGTCCGCTTGTGTGGGTTTATAGCCTAACCCAAACTTCCCACGTTTCCTCTAGCGCTTATCAGGTTGGTTCTGCCGCCGTTGTCTTTGCCTAAACCCATTCCGGGCTCGTAACCATTCCCCAACATCACTCGGGCCACCATTAGTGTTGTATCGGATAGGCAAGGTTGCCCAGAGAAGGAATCTACAGAGGAAATGCTCACCACCTCAAAAGACTAGAAGGCTATTTCTAATGACTCTTCCGCGGCTTCCACATATGGCATAGAGGACGGGCAACTCACCAAGATGTCTTCCTCGCCCGATACGATAACCAAATGCCCCTCTACTACAAATTTCAATTTTTGGTGGAGTGTAGAAGGAACGACTCCCACCGAGTGGATCCACGGGCGCCCCAAAAGGCAGCTGTAAGCGGGGTTAATGTCCATTATTTGAAAGGTAACCTGACAGGTATGGAAGCCTATCTGTACAGGGAGGTCGATCTCTCCCCTAACCTCTTGGCGGGTGCCGTCGAAGGCACGGACTACCATGGAACTTGGCTTTAGATGGAAAGCATTAAATAGTAATTTCTCCAAAGTGCTTTTGGGCATTACGTTTAAACTGGAACCGTTATCGATGAGCACCTTGGCTACGACGTGGTCCATGCACTTGAATGATACATGCAAATCCCTATTATGCCCTCTCCCCTCGGCAGGGATTTCTTCTTCGGCGAAGGCGAGATAGTTGTTGGCGGTGATATTATTGACGAGTCCTCCAAAGCCCTCTATAGAAATATCTTGGGCCACATGAGCTTCATTCAAGACCTTTACTAGCAAAGCCCGATGAGGCTCAGAGCTCATGAGTAATTCCAAAAGAGAGACCCTGGCTGGGGTTTTGTTGACCTGTTCAATGACCTTGAACTTGCTCTGCTGAATAATGCGGAGCAATTTGCTTGCTTCCTCTAGCGACACTTCCTTCTTGCCACAGCCATCCCTTTTCTCCGGAAGACCTTTCACGGGAATATCCTTATTCGGAGTGAGGGTCGTCTTGTCATTTTGTTCTTCCACCATCTTCCCCTTCCCTTTAACGTTTACGGGTTGTGTTGGCAGGTCGGGGGGTGCAAACACGCGACCGCTGCAGGTCACACCGCTTAGCCCCGTGATATTGGTTACCTTGGCCGACAACGAGCTGATGTTGGTGGCCTCTTCTTTCCTTTCACTCGGAGGTGTATACCTCCACGGGATTGCGTGGCTGTTTTGGTATGGGAAAGGAACAGGTTTTGCTGCCGAGGGGTATTGGGGCTTTTGTGAAGCTGCGTCCTTGGTGAAATATATCACCAAAGGTTTGGGCCTTCCAAAACTTCTCTCATCCGCGGACTGCATACATATATGTTGTTCTTCCCTCCCTTCATCACCGACTTCCAGTCGGCCTTGATCTATCATTCGCTGCAACAATTCCTCTACTGCTAAACATGTTTCCATGTTATGTAGCTCGCCGGGATGCAACAAACAAGAATCCTCTTCATGCCCACCGTGGGGAATTACACCTCCCTTTTGTAGGGCCTCAAAGATAAACCTCCTAGGGATCGCCACGTCCTTTAAAGGCTTAGACCTGCACGGCCTATCTGACTCAATGGCATTAACCGCTCCCCCTCAATGATTGGCGAGCGGGTTGGTTTTTACGTTGGGCCGATCCTCTTGAAAAGTCAGCCATCCGGCGTCTATCAAATGTTGGACCTTGTATTTAAGGGCCAGGCATTTTTCGATGGAATGGCCCGGGGTTTTCCCATGGTACGTGCAAGTTGCATTAGGATCATACCATTTTGGGAAAGGGGGTTGGTAAATCTTCCCGAGAGTTATTACGGCCAGTTGGTTGGCAATGAGGGACGGCAAGAGGTCTTCGTACATCATTGCGAGTGGGGTGAATTCTGGAATTGGCCTCAGGGGAAAGTTCCTCATCGCGTTGGAACTGGCGCCAAGGTAGGCATTGCCGGCCAGACGAGTCATGGTTGAGCCAGAGCTTGCGGGGCCTCCCTCTGGATGGGGGCGGGCGCCTTAGGCTGTACGGGTGCTGAATTGGAGGAGTTCCCGGCGCGAGCTGAAAAGCTCGGATGATGTTGCGCGTACTGATGTGTACCATGAGAGGTCTGTGGGGGCTTGACCCATGCGGGCGTCGAAGTGACGGCATGGGTATCCTTCCTTCCTTTTTGCCCCAGTTGCTCTGATTCTCTTAGCATTGGCACTTGTGGAGGAAACGTAATCGAACTTCCCTCTTTTCAACCCTACTTCGATTCTTTCCCCGGCGAATACCAAGTCCGCGAAGCTGGAAGGCATGTAGCCTACCAACTTTTCATAGTAAAACACTGGCAAGGTGTCTACCATCATGGTAATCATCTCCCTTTTGACCATGGGAGGGGCCACTTGTGTTGCCAGGTCTCTCCACCGTTGTGCGTACTTTTTAAAGGTCTCACCTTCCTTCTTAAACATATTCTATAGCTGAGTGCGATCGGGAGCCATATCGGAATTATACTGATATTGCCTTAGGAAAGCAGTAATCAGGTCCTTCGAAGTACAGATGCGGGAAGCTTCCAGATTAGTGTACCAAACAACCGCGGCTCCAGCCAAGCTATCTTGGAAAAAGTGTATTAACAACTTTTCATCCCTAGAGTGTGCCCCCATCTTGCGACAATGCATCTTGAGATGGTTCTTAGGACAAGTCGTCCCTTTATACTTGTTGAAATCAGGCACTTTGAATTTTGGGGGGATGACGACATCCGGTACCAAGCAAAGATCCATCATGTCCGCGAATGGATAGTCACCAAAGCCTTCAAAAGCTCTCAATCTCTCCTAGAGGAGATCGAGTTTCCTTCTTTCTTCGGCCGCCGGGGGTGGTCCTTCTGTGGACAAGAATATTGGTTGTGCTGTGAGGTTGGGCTGAGGCAATGTGTTGGGCGCCGGCCCCTCGACGGGGATCGGGGGATAGAAATCGACATCCCCTTGGGCATACTCTCGATGATCTTCATGGACCTCGTCGGGCTGTCGAGGAGGCTCCCCTTCAAGGAAGGGGGAAGAGACATGACCCGCATCATCATGTATGAGTGGCGGCGTGTAATTAGGCGGTAAACCATAAGGGTAAGCCACCGGTTGTATCCTAAATGGGGGTTGCTGTTGTGCCCCAGTGTGCTCCTTTCTCGTCCTACCTCGTTTGGGGGAGGATGGTGCGCGGTAGCTAGGAGAGTTGGGTCTGCTTCGGCAGTCGAACTAATAGCGGCAGCGGTGGCCACGTTTTTCTCCATGAGTTGTCTTATTCCTAACATGGCCTCCATCATGGAAGCCATTTGTTCTTTCAAAGCCGACATGTCGGCTTTCATCTGTTCCTGTGTCTCCTCTTGATCACCCATCGTTCTAGATTTGGATCTGGTGCGATAGGGATGCCTTAGGGCGCGTTTAGTTATGGTGTTTTTCCTAAAAAACCAAACAAGAGGAGTAGGTAAAAAAAATGAATGCATGCTAGAGATAAAATGCGGGAGTAATTTGATTCTCACTGACTTTAGAGTAAAAATATGGGATAAACTCATTTTATTCAAAAAGTTAGTCAAGATCTGAGCGACAATACAAGTTTCCCTGCGGTTTCTAATTATATGGACCATTAAATCTATCATATGCTGACAATAGCCGAGAAGCCCATGGATCTCCTCGGGGGCGGAGTAGGTGTCCGCCATTGCCTTGGCCTTGGCTAGCAATCGGGGAAGTTCTTGACTCCCGTTTAAGGTAAGAGCAAATCGGTCCATCCACATCGTTGCCTCTTAATGTAACGAGTCGATCACCCTTCCTCTAGCCTCCTTCTTCGCGTACACTAGGGCATACTCGTCCGCCACTCTATGCTCGTGGGTCGTGGCTAGATTTAGTTCTTCTTGGTACTTGCTGATGATGGCTAACATGTTGGTCTCTGTCTCGCATAATTGCTGAGACAGGTTTCTTTTGGACCTTGAGCAAGACTTCAACTCATCTTTCAAGATCAAACTGTCTACTCGCGATTGGTCCCTTTCCTCTCTCCGGAGCTTAAGCTCGTTGTTACTGCCCCACATAGCCCCTCAGAACTTGTTCTGGCCGTGTTCTTCCCTACGAGCCCTTTTTGTCTCTTGCTCCAAGGCCTCGGTGGTAGCTATGTTTACATCTCTCAGCTCAACATTCTTCTTTCAGATCTTAAGAGCTGCTGATTTGAACCTTTCTTTGACTGTTTGGGCTTGCTCGAGTTCTGCCCTAAGGACCTGCACCTCTTCGTCTTCCTCCGGTGCCTCAACTTCCTCCCTTTTAGCGGTTCTCAAACTTGGGAGCCAATCCAAACCTTGCACATGGGCTCTCAACCACTCACGGTAGCCATCGATGGGCCCATTGTTACTGCCCCTGAGTTCTTTGTCCTTCTTTCGCACCACCTCCCATGCCTTGCAGACCTTCTGAAGTGTCTCCACGTTGGTCTTATTGAAACCTCGTGAAATGACAGGCACGATCTCTTCCTCTAGTGGTGCCCTTCTCATAGGGTAGCCAAGTTGCCTTATAGCAAGAACGGGGTTGTAACTGATGCAACCCCTCATCCCTATCAAGGGAACATTCGGAAATCCTTCGCACGAAATAAGAACTCTAGTTCTTCCTTCTTTCCATCGAGGGAACCAGTCGATAGACGCTCCTTCTTTGTTTGCTAAGAGTTGGTCCCAATTTGTGCCTCCTTTCTTTGTGCATGAACGGTGACCTTCTAGCGGGCAAGCATGTCTCACCTCTTGGCGAAAAAGGTGCGAAACCAACCATACATAAAGAGCTGGAGTACAGCAAACAATCCTCGTACTGCTCTTCTCACATCTTCAGTCGAAGGTGTCATATAGGTCGGCTAACATAGCGACAACCGGGCTTTCCTTGTGGTTAAGATAGGCGAGAAAAGCGTCGAATGCTGCTAGGTCCACCAACCCATCCACATTTGGAAAGAGGACTCCTCCGAAGATCAACAGCGTGAGAATGTCTATGAACGGGGCCCATTCGCCTCTACCTGCCAAGATTCTTGCTTTTACCTCCAAACATTTTCTCGGTATTCCAACCACTACATTTTCGACTTGCTTTCTATGGTCTAATTCCTGCATCGAGATTTGGACTATCTTAGAAATTCTAGCTAATGAAGGATAGAACCCTGAGAAGAGGTATGGTCTCCTTCCCCCTAGAGGACACCCTAGGATCTCTTCAAATGCTTCTACCATGGGTGATAGCTGGAAGTCCCCAAAGGTGAAGCACCTCAATGGCTGATCTTAATACTGGGCGAGGGAAGCAATGGCCTCTGTGGAGACTTCTACCATGGCTAGGTCCCAGATTTTACCGTAAGCTTTGCGAAAAGCTTGCCGCTGGAGCTGACCCATCAACTGCCCTAACTCTTTTAGACTGGTGATCCCTAGGCTCTTGACCTTGACTTGATAGAACCTTTTTTTAAGCGAAGGCGTTTGACTTGATCCCATGTTTTACTAAAGTGAAACAAAATCTAACGCGAATCAAAACTCCGACATCTATCATGGGTGGAATGGATGAATGCATGAAGAAATGCGTATAACACATATGCAATTTATGAATACGGGAGCCCGGGAAATTGTCTCATTCTTAGATACAACGTCTTGGGGTAACCCAGTGTCCGACGCATGTATTTAAGAAGGTGACACGAACCTTCCGTTGGTTTGCCAAAGAGAGGGGATCAAGACAAAACCCGTGCATGATGCATATACGAAAGGCACAACACGACAATATTCACAACCAAATATAAGCAAAGGGGTATGTGACACTTATGCATGGCAGTGTGAAAAATGGCACGCAGCGTGTTTGCTCCGTGCCCCTATTTTAGGAACCTACAAGGGAGGGAGCTAAAAGGGCTTTTAGTGATATTTCCCAAGGTGGTCATATCTGTCTTGATGGTCTCTAGAGGTATCATCCCCTTCGAAGAACATATTGCAATAGTAGGGACTACTAGCAACAATATGTTATCAAAGAGAAAAACTCTAGATGAGGGTTCATTGTAATCAAGAAAGTTGGAGACCTAGCATGATCACAGATTCACCTCCACTCCTTATGTTCCAACGAGCCCGGGTATAGGGCCCTTTTTCAACTCACTGTGTGTGCAAATAGTGTTGGTGTTTGTGTGCATCAAATGAATAAATATTTACCTCATGCATACGTTTCTAAAGCACACTAAAAGCATCAAAGAGTTATATACACAAGAACATAAGAAAGATAAAGGGAAACCAACAAAGGAGAAAGTCATGATGAAACATTGCATAAGATTAAATGGCCTAACTCTCTAAAAACAGTCCCCAGTGGAGTCGCCAACTGTCGCAACCTACCCTTCAGCGGGAGGGCAACGCGTGACTCGCAGGTGCGTCTTCCAAGAAAGGAAAATGCGCGGAGTCGCCACCAACGTTTATTTGAGGAAAACGTCGGAAAAACCAGAAAAGACGTGGTCTACGAACTTTAAGTGTGAAAGGTTCAGGAGTTGTATTTACGCACGGGGAAGGTATTAGCACCCCACACGTCCGTCACAAGGGACGGCAGCCTTTAATCAAATATGCAAACATGACTTCAATTTGTTTTATGTTCCCTTTTACGTCTTTATGTCTTTTTGTACTTTTTATATTTTTTATCTTTTTGCAGTCGACGAGGGTGTTTCCCTTGCTCCTACGTATTCCTCAATTGTGATAAAGAAATCAGATCTACGTAGTTCTTTGAGAACAAAGTGTTTGGTTAAATTGTTTTTATCCTTTTTTGCAAAATATGTTTTTATTGAATGAAAGGTCATTTAAGGCGTTGGACCATTAAATGATCTTTCGATTCTTTTGAAAGGAGAGAAAACATCAAGGCATTGGACCATTAATGATCTCTTGTTTATTTTTGCAAGAGGTAATAAAACTATGTGTTGATTTTAGGCTTTTTTAGAAATCTACGTTTAACCAATAAAGGCGGAAAAGACCATTTTAAGGCGTTGGACCTTAAAAATGGCTTTTTAAGGTGATGACAAAAGTTTGATTTATGAATTTATTTTAGCCTTAGTTTCACTTTGGTTATTAGTCAATTCGATTAAGGAAAATCCCAAAGAAAACGTCTGATTGATTTATTTAATTTATTTTACTAAAAGATATTTTTTATTATTATATTATTATTTTGCCTCTTTTTGGTTTTAAACGTGGTTACGGCATGACCGAACGGTCGGAATTCATTTTAACAGAAATTAAATGATGTTACAATACGAATGATCTGTGGAAATTTATTTTATTTTTGATTAGGCGAGAAAATGACTTAAATAAATGACTAAAGCACGTCAAAAGGGGGTACGAAAAGTAAATGAAATGAAAATAAAAGCACGCGAAACAAATGAGGACCACTAAGGGTACATAGAATGAATTGAAAAGTTCGATTTCGGGAACTTACCGGTTCAAGACCGAAGAACGAACAAAGAACGACGAAGAACGGTTGAAAATCTTCGCGAAATCACCCACGGAAACGTCACAAAAGCGTTACGGAAGCGCCTCGGCTTAGATTTTCTTCACGGAAACAATTTTTCTCACTAATTTTAAGTGATTCTCAAATACCTGGAGGGTTGAACATTTTTCTTCTTTCATCCTTCCCTTATTTATAGGAAAAGGAAGGAGAAGCTTGCAACCCAGCTCGCCCAGGCAAGCTCGGTTGCTTCCTCCAGAAGGCACCGCTTTCTGGAGAACATCCTGGAAGGCCCAAGTGGGCCTGGTTACTATTTGCACCCCCCTTATTTACTAAATACACCCCCTTGCCTTTTTTTGCTAATTCTTTTTCCGTAACGTTATGAAACTTTACGAATTTCGTAACGGTACTTGTTTTCCTTCCATAATGTTACGGAACCTTACGGATTATGTAATCATCCCTTTTTTGCCTTTCGGAATGTTACGGAACTTTACGGATTGCGCACTAACACTTCCTTTTAATTTCCAGCATGTCACGGAACTTCACGGATTGTGCTACAATGCTTTCTTTTGACTTCCGGCATGTCTTGGAACTTCACGAATTGCCTAACGATGGGTGCCAAGTACCTCGAAGTGGTCAAACGAGGGTCGCATCCCAACAATGGATAGTCCCCGGACGAAATTAGGGTATGACAATGATTATATGAGAATCAAACAAAATCAAATGGTGAAAACAACAATAGTGACACTCAACACTCATTGTTTAGACGGGCATCTCACACCTTAGAAGGTTATGAGCTTGTTTTCATGAATGTTGTCAATGTTGCCACACATTAGAAGGTTATGAGCTTGTTTTCATGAATGTTGTCAATGTTGCCACACATACTAATCCACTTCAAATGCCCAAGAAAATTATTTTCATCCAAGGATGCAACTACATGCACAAGCCCTGATTGATAATAGCACAACTTGTTCAATTATCATGCAATGTGTTATGTTCAATAATTTCACACCACACATGGGGACTAGCAAAGTTTATTTTCATTTTCTCTCTTATTTTTTAGCCGCTACTAAATTTCTTTAGCCACAAAAAATTTTCTAAGTAACAAATTCACTATGGATGCTAAACTCAATCAGGACTATTTTCGACCGACCTCAGTCAGGATATATGTAAACTTGGATACAAACTGTGTGTAACTTGGATATATGTAAATTTGGCTTGCTTCCTAGGTTTCCAACATCTTTTCTTAGCAATATATGTAAACTTGGATACAAACTATGTGTAACTTAGATCTTTAGCATCAATGTAGATTTGATTAGCTAGCATCTAAGAGGTAAACATAGATTCTTTGACAATACCTAGTCTATATCTACATTTTCTTCAAAAAGACTTGATTGTTCTCTAGGCAAATGGAAGTATAATCTCTCTACTATATGTGTTCTTTTGTGAATTGGAAAAGCAAAGATTCTCCAACATGCCTCGCAAGGAGAGATGTATCGGCAATCAATAAATTGTTTGCACTTGTCATTTTCCTGACTACATGATTGATGCTCATTTTCTATTGGAACAGTGGAAGCTATTATGCTATCATAACCCTTATTTATATTCTTGGATAAATATTTAATTGAAGTAGATTGAGTGCACCATTCAATGTTTAGATGCGCTTAATACTTCAACAACAACTTTGGATTGTAGGGGACAACATGTCTATTGTCTAGACAAATCTGATTGTTTTCAATTATATTTCCATTATTGCATCTTCTGTAGATAGGATACTCATATTGATCTATAGTTTTCTTTGGCTGCCATTTCTTGGGATAGAATCTAGAGCATCTCCCATCTCTCATGCATGGTGAAGTCTAATTAGGTAGACCACAAGGACCATGTATCATTCAATTGGTTAGGAATTTCTGCTGAAATGATTTATCAATATCTTGAGGAGATGGATATTTGCTAGATGGATGTAAAAAAAAGAAGTATATGTGCATGTGGTAACCCTCTCTTTTGCCATTCAATTCTATATATATATATACACTTAAAACTCTATAAATTAATAATGTCAGGATCGAAGAAATTTATTAATTTATCGATAAATTAATAATTATTAATTTAAAGAGTTTTTAAGTAATTATACTGTACATACCAAACAAAAAAACAAATTAGTCTATGTCTCTTAGAATTACGTTGCAGCGAACTTTGGGACTCCAAATAGACTTGAACTTTAAAGGAAAACAGACAACTATTGAATCATATTTCAATAGAGTGTAATATATTTTTTTCAGTTTCTATGAATTATTAATTTATGATTTTCATGGGACCGAAAATTATAAAGGGATCTCACGAAAAATTATTATCTTATTATTTTATCGAGTAGATTTTTGGCCCATGGGCTAAGTATGAGCCCACTTATCTTTGTACATATTAGATTAAGGTTTCATTATTTTTGGGCCTTGTATTTATGGCTCCATAATATAGGTAGGGTACCCTAGAAATGTAGGATTTTTCAACCCTTGTATTTTAAGGCACCTAGACTAGTTTTTGTATTAGGGGTAGTTTTGTAATTTCAAATGCATTATGTGAATATTTGATGTGTGTGTTGGGAAATAAATTTAATTGAATTGGGAGAAGCTCAATCCAATTAAATTTTAGAGGGGGAGGTGAGCATTTGCTTGCTACACTCCATTGCCACATCATATAGTCACACTTTGTGTATGTCCTTCATGCTTTACATGCCTCATGACACCTAAGCACACTTAGTGGAGAATCTTGGACTTGATCTTGGATTAGTGGGCTGAACCATCGCTAAACTTCACGAATCATAATTAGTGAAATTTTGGCTCCAAAATTTGGCTCCACAAATTCAATTTCAAATTCGAGTGAAATTCAAATTTCCCTCCAATTTTGTGTGACACTTAGGCTATAAATAGAGGTCATGTGTGTGCATTTTTGTAACTTTGATCATTTGAAAATTAAACTTCAGATTTCAAAGATCTTTTAGACCACAAAATTTTGTGCTCTTCTCTTCCTCTCCCTTCATTCATCTCCTTCTTCCTCCAAGCTCTTATCCATGGCCTCCTATGATGGTGAGCTTCTTCTAGACTCATCTTCTCCTTGAAGTGGCGTCTCCTCTCTCTCTTCCTTCTCCATTCTGCTGCCATTCATCTTCTAAGAAGCAAAGGAATCCATTGATGAAGAAGATCCTAGGCCTACAAGCTCCAATGGAGCTTACATCATGTGGTATCAAGAGCATCTTCATCTAGGTGATGTTCTTTTGCTTCCTCTATCTTTTTATTCGGTGATTTCTCTTTAATTCCTTGTTCTTCATCTTATTCTCCATGTATATCCTCCATTGTCTTGTGGTTTGGTTCTGTTTATTGTAGGTTTAAAAAAAATAAACCGATTAAACCTTAGATCTACACTTGTTCTTGCATTTCTATGGTTTAAATTTTGTAGATCTACTCTTGAATCACGTTTTTGTGTTGATTTTAGGTTCTATCATTTTTCATTCATAATATTCTTGTGCTGAATCTTTAGATCTAAATTTTCTTCCAAAATATTGATTAGAAAAAAAAACACAAAAATCTAAATGTAAATCACTTAATCCATGTTGTCTTAGAGTCATGTTTAGTCATAGTAATTGTCACATTATGTTCTAAGTTTGTGTTGAATTTATATTTTGTTTATTGAATTCTAGATACATTTGTTCATGTATTCTTGTCATTCTTAGCCTATCTTTTGAATTTTGAGTCTAATTTATGCATGTTATTTAGTTCATAACATGTTCTAAATCAATTCCTAGAAGTAGTCTTGTTGTTGAACTCTTTTTTTGTTTTCTAAGTTTCTTACATGATGCCTATGATGAAGTTGAGTTGTGGTGCTGAGTTGTGGCTGGATTTGTGAATCAAATAAGTCTTAAGCTATCTTGAATTGTGTTATTAAAGATGATTGAGCATAAGCAAACACAAATTGTAACTATTCAAGCCTTAAGCAACATAAACACTACTCTTGATTTCTAGGTTGAAATCGCTGGTGTTGGCAGCTTGAACATACGAACTTGTATAAATTACTGGGAATTGGTCACTACGTGTTTTGAGCTGAAATTTTTAGTGAATTTTCTAGACATCTGGAAAAAAATTATGAAAAAATAACCAATCAATTTTCATTAAAGGAAAAAATAAGAAAAATCACACAAGTTGGCAGAAAAATCAGTGTCTAGGAAAAAAAGAAGTGAAAGGGAAGTGTGCTTGTTGTTTTGGCTCAAAATTTGTCCTATAACTGGTGCCTATTTTATACCAATCCTAGTTCTGAAATTTCAATTGAAAATTACTGTAAATACAAGTTCCAAAACTAGAGGTTTCTTGAGTCTTTTTTCTTTAGTTTTTTTTACTCTACTCTAGAGCCATTCTAAGTTTCTCTTTGAGTCCTAGCTTGCTTTTATGTGCTTTTCATTGCTTTAATTGTTGAATAATCCTTGAAAACTTGTCTTGTTAAAACTCTATTGGTTTAGCTTTCATTTCACTTTTTTGGTCTTTGGTTATTGCTTGTCTCTTTGTTTCCTTGTTTGTGAGTTGTCATATAGGAAATTGGAAAAGAGGATTGGTGTCATCCCTTGAAGAATTTGAGTCAAGAAGCAAGGGGAAAACCACCTTAAGAGCTATTGGACTAAGAAGCAATCCAAATTGTGTGAATCACCAAAGAGAGAACAACCACCAAAATTGAGGACCTTTTTGTAATTTTATAATTAACAATTTACTTACTTTCATTGCTTTCAAATTTTGTAACAAAAAGGCCTTTCATTGGAAGTAAGTTGGGAGCCTCCAATAGGTCACCCTACTTCTATTTGTGTGTAATAATTTTAGGCAATTTTCCCTTAGGATTGTGAGTGTTTTGTTGGAAACCTTAAATGTGGTCATCCAAACACTCTTAGGATTCTCCTAGTTTACATTTCTTGCTTACTTTCATAGCTTATTTCCTTTACCTTCCATTGTCAAACTGCCTATATTGGTTACCTTTTACCAATTAGGTTTTACCTTATCTTTCACACCTCTTTTAGTGTTTATTTTGGCTATTTTCAACTATAGTTCTTTTACCTTTTGTTTTCAAACCCCCAACAAGAAAGAACCATAACTTAGGAACCAACATGAGTCTTCATTCTTCATCTAGTGTTAATGGTGAGGGTTCTACTCCTAAGGACCCCTTGTATAAGATATTAGATGAGTTGAGATCCCTTAAGTTGTGGAAAGAAAAACAAGAGAGAAAAGAAAAAGGTTAAAAAAGAGTGGAAGAAATAAGTCAAGATGAAAGAGAAAAAATAAGAAAGGAAGAAAGAAGAAAAATAATGAAAGAAATGGAAAGAGAAAAACATGCCTCCTATAGTAGTCATAACTCTTGCAAGAGCCTAAGTGAAGAACTTTGTGACTATTATGAAGGAAGGCATAGGTCACATCTTAGACCTCACTCCCATAGGAGAGAAAATGAAAGAAAGCCTTAACATTAACCTCTCATACTTCCATGGGAAGGACAATGTAGAGGCTTACTTAGATTGGGAAATAAGGGTAGAGCAAAAACTTAAAAGAAAGTCTACTTTAAAATCTTATGGCTCTCATTCTTATCCAAATAATGACCAAGGTCTATGAATCTTAGGGGCAGCACCTTCTAAGCCCAAAGATGATAAGGGGAAGACAATAGAAAAGAAACCCCCTAAGGCTAGTAGGCAAGAAAGACTAGCTCTATAAAGTGCTTTAAATGTCTTGGAAGAGGACACATTACTTCTCAATGCCCCACGAAGAAAACCATGATTATGAGGAGCCAAGACATTTATAGTAGCCAAGATGAGGCTACTACTTCACCTTCCTCTAGTGAAAATGAAGAAGCAAAAGGGGAAGAATCTAGTGAAGAAATCTACCCCCAAGAAGAAGGACAACCTTTAATGGTTAAGGAGGAGTATAAGGAGGTAAGTGTCTCCTCCAAGAGGTTAGCTAAGAAGGAAAGGCATTTTGAAATAAAGACAAATATTAAAGAAATTTCCCCTATTAGACAACCTCCACATTTTCTCCTTTGTAAAAAGACACTTGTTAGCATTGCCACACCCCTTGGGCTTGAGTTTATTCCTCAAGTAAAGGAGTTGTTGGATGAGGATTTGGTTTGCAAGAGCTTAAATCCTTGTGCTTTGTTGGTGCCCAAAATAGGTATTATTAGGCACCAAATCCCAAAAATAGGTAGTATGATGAATGTTTTGAGTGGTGCAACCCTCTTTTGTAAAATCACTCATGCACCCAACATCTTCATGATTTGTGTACATAGGGACTCATTAGGTAGGTTTGTTCTTATTTTTAGTTTCAATACAAACTTAGGTACTCATATGGGACATCTTAGGTTTGTCATACTTTTTGGTAGGAATAATCAACATGAAAATACATAAGAAAAAAAAGTATGTTTTATTGCATTACTTTTCTTAATTTTTTAAATAGTGGTCAAGGGGTTCCCATGAACCCTAAGAGAATAAAGGTCATTCCTGAGTGGCCCACTCCACCAAGTATAAGGAAAATTTGGGGCTTCCATGACTTAACAAACTTTTACAAAAGATTTGTCCCATATTTTTCTATACTTGTAGCACCACTCATTAAGTTGGTGAGGAACCAGGTTCCTTCATGGGAAGATGCCCAAGAAATGGGTTTTCAGACCTTGCCTTACTTCAAACCAAACACCACTAATATATATGTTTTTGTTCTTTTTACAGGTGATGAGGAAAAAAGCCCAGAGTTTCAAGAACCTCGAGATTTGAGGTCAAATCCTTTTCAAGGGGGAGGGAATGATGCAATCATACCCCGCAAGGGCATTGGATAGAAGACTCCAAGTAGATTGGGCCAGAGATGCAAGAGAAGGCCCTAGGGTTCTCATGAGCATTTGGATAGATTTCGGGCCCATGGGCTAAGTATGAGCCCACTTATCTTTGTACATATTAGATTAAGGTTTCATTATTTTTGGGCCTTGTATTTATGGCTCCATAATATAGGTAGGGTACCTTAGAAATGTAGGATTTTTCAGCCCTTGTATTTTATGGCACCTAGACTATTTTTTGTATTAGAGGTAGTTTTGTAATTTCACATGCATTAAGTGAATATTTGATGTGTGTGTTGAGAAATAAATTTAATTGAATTGGGAGAATCCCAATCCAATTAAGTTTTAGAGGGGGAGGTGAGCATTTGCTTGCTACACCCCATTGACACATCATATAGTCACACTTTGTGCATGTCCTTCATGTTTTACATGCCTCATGACACCTAAGCACACTTAGTGGAGAATCTTGAACTTGATCTTGGATTAGTGGGTTGAACCATAGCTAAAATTTACTAATCATAATTAGTGAAATTTTGGCTCCAAAATTTGGCTCCACAAATTCAATTTCAAATTCAAGTGAAATTCAAATTTCCCTCTAATTTTGTGTGACACTTAGGCTATAAATAGAGGTCATGTGTGTGCATTTTTGTAACTTTGATCATTTGAAAATTAAACTTCAGATTTCAGAGCTGTTTTAGAGCACAAAATTTTGTGCTCTTCTCTTCCTCTCCCTTCATTCATCTCCTTCTTCCTCCAAGCTCTTATCCATGGCCTCCTATGGTGGTGAGCTTCTTCTAGACTCATCTTCTCCTTGAAGTGGCATCTCCTCTCTCTCTTCCTTCTCCATTCTGCTGCCATTCATCTTCCAAGAAGCAAAGGAATCCATTGATGAAGAAGATCCTAGGCCTACAAGCTCCAATGGAGCTTACATCAAATGTGGATTACATGTAAACGTCAGAAAGAGATCTAGAAACCTAACATAACTACAGATAGTCATTCCATCAAAATAAAGTTGGTTCATATATATCTTTGACCATCAATGAAAGAAGAGAGTAAGATAATACGCTTTCCACAATTTGATGGTTGAGTCTGATTCTAATTTTGAGAGTTTTGTAACGAACTGTATTTATTAGAACACAATTGCTTTTGATGAGTTCTTAGATAGAATAAGTGTTCTGATTCCATCATTGTGTAGCCTGTAATCTAAATGAAAGGAACTCTCTAATTGTAACTTTAGTTCTTTTCCTTTGGTTAGAATCCTTTTGTTCTCTATGTTTCACATCATTTCTATAACCATCTTCGCCATATGGAAATAATATAGGATATTGCAAACCAAGATAGCTAGCATGTAGTTCATTGATTCTTTGTAACTTCCCATTTTGCAACTGTAGAATAATATCCATGTTCAATGGTTCATTCCTATCACCAGATATCAATGCAACTACCTCAGAAACCTTAGGTAAATTATAGATTCTACCATCAATTTTCCTATGAGATATCAATTGCAATTTCAAATCATGTGATTTTTTCTTCTCAAGCGTTTCCTTTTTCCATTCTGAAAGATTTAGCAAAGGCATTATGATGTTCAAGCATATCTTTTAACTTGGCAACAATCTATGGATCAATTTGGTTCCCAAATTTGCATTATTAAACTTGTAAGTTAATATAACCCGAGAAAAAAAATTATTACTATGACTTTTGTATTTGTTATAATAATTATAGCTTACCTTAAGACTCCAATTCTGTTTTGGATTTTATTTCTATGTATCATAGATATACAACTGAGCAAATTTAGGAGGTTTTCCGGGCATTGGTAATAAACTCCCTATTTGATGGCAAGATTGACCTTGATTTTTGTAAGTTGGTGGTCCCTTGCCTTTGTTGAATGATCTGTCAACATTTGCTCCAGGGGATGTGAAACAAAAAATCATGTTATAAGCTCGTATGTTTTCTTGGTAATTTTTGCTTTGCCCTGAATCTTTTATCATGTAAGAGTTGCTAGAGTATAAGTGTAGGATTCTGAAGATTTTGTAACTGTATTCTTCCATTTCCACACCACATTTTGGCATGACAATGTTGACATATATGTATTGGATCACCAAGATCAATATATCCTACAATTAGTTACTTGATTAAATTCAATATATGACTTATGAAGAATCAACCATTTTTTAGTGATGATATATTAAAATTAACATGTACTATACCTGTATTAAAATGTGTTGCCTCAACTTGTTCAAATATTGATAATTGATCCTCATCAGAATCATCTTCATGGTTTATTTCTCTAATATAATTGCATCATATTTTTTTATACAAATATCAGCTTTAAAGTTGCTAATATTAATTGTGTCTTATGATAACGTCACCTTCAGATTGTGATGTTTCATTTGTTGAGTTATTGGTTTGGTAGGCTAATACATGGTTGAAGAGGTTGCAGCAACAAATTGTTCATTCAGATTAGTACACACTGAGCTAATATTTTTTAGTAGCCTGCTTTTGTTAACTTGGATGTGCCTTGTACTGGGTTGAGAATGGATGCCACTTGTATTATGGATAACATTATCATTTAACACAGTAGAAATTATATTATTTAATAGAGTTCTCCCCCATGAGCACCTACTCGTTGTTCCTGCTCAGTCAAGTAAAATGAACATATTATCGAGTGTATTTAACTTTATTATTTGTAAAAGATCAATGTAAGTAATTAAAGTCAAAATTATTTTAAACTATATTAACTGTGATACCCTCTACCCCTCACATATATACTAACAAAGGAATAAAAATTCAAATATTAATTAAAAGTATTTTTTTTTACATTTTTAAATACAAACCTTTCAAAGGGATAAAAGGCTCACATTCACTTTCTTCTACATCATATAATAAGGTCATCTTGGTTCAAACAAGACTGTCTAAGACTTCATACAATTAATATAAAATTCTATACCCCAATGCCACATCCTATCAGAGCGTTGTGTCTCGACGTCCTTCAGCACAAGGTTCCTTAAAGCAATTCACCTAGTCATCTGCTCCCCCGAACACAAAGTTCAAGATCATCATAGGATCCAAACACAAACAACACACGGGGAGTGAGTTATCACATTCCTAACTAATAGAGAAACAAGACAACTAGATATACATATCATATAAACCAAATAAAACTTACTTTCATGTAATTTCACCACTTTGTCATTCAAAGTTCACTTTTCATCCATCAATCACACTTTTCAATCATCAATCACATTACACAAGAATCACACGCTCTGATCAAGACATAATAACACATCAATTTCATAATAAACAATTAGCAAGCGCATGAGACAATTATGCTAAGACTCAAGCCTATATGCAATGTGGTACCATGTCAGTGAAAAACCACCCTGGGGCGCTTAGGAGTACATAACAAGACACATCACACAATGGGTTTGTCAGGTCACTCTCACTAACTAAGATCATAGGGAGACCAGTCAGGGTCACGATGTTTTGCGAGAATGCTCCAACCATATGGGATCAGCATAGGCTTAAAGGAGCACTCAAACCCGGTGACCCCCAGGGCCTACACTCCGAAGAGTCCGTCAGGGCCTCTCTCTCCTGATTCAGGTCCAACCCCTAAAATCATTTTAGCACACAGACATTGCTCGTGAATTATACAATACCCACGACCTCACACTCGTGTTTTAAACACGTACAACATATTGCGCTACAATTTAACACTAGTTCCTAAATAGGAAACCTACACTTTCTCTTTAACACTGCACATTTACACTTTTCTCAAGATAACACTGGTCGGGTTATTGTACAATTCACAGCTTACAACACAAATAATGTCACATCAAGAGTTAATCACACACTTATTCACAACCAAAACTCATTCACAATTTCACATCTCATAATGTCATAATCCATCATCACATGTTTTCACGTATCTCACAATTCAACACTTGTTCTACTTTACACTTTTACTCAATCTCAATAACAATATTATAATCTCAAGGCAACATATTATTTCATAATTCATCACATATTTCATTTATAAGCACTGCTCATGAATTATACAATACCCACGACCTCACACTCGTGTTTCAAACACGTTTAACACATTGCGCTACAATTTAACACTGGTTCCTGAATAGGAAACCTACATTTTCTCTTAAACACTGCGCATCAACGCTTTTCTCAAGATAACACTGGTCGGGTTATTGTATAATTCATAGCTCACAATATAATTATTGTCACATCAAGTGTCAAACACACACACTTATTCACAATCAAATATCATGCCCAGAATTTAACATCTCATAATATCACATCAATCATCTCATTTTTACATGTATCTCGCAAATTGACACATTCAACTTTGTACTACTCAATCTTCACTATAATATTATAATACCATTATAATAACTTATTACACCTTATAACTCATATACACATCACACAATAATAATATTTGCATGATACAAAACATATATATGCATATGTATATAGTAAATTAAACTACATTGTTTTTAATCAAAGGATTTCTATAACAATTAATTTAGTATTACATCAAAAGAAATTACCACTAGGCTTTAACCTTACAATTTTCTTTAATTTATTATTCTAGTATTACAATAATTATTTACACATAACATGTTGATCATCGTCGTAGAAAAATTAGAACAAGATAATAATTTGTATAAAATAAGTCATTGAATAATATTATTTAAAATATAATTTACGTTAATAAAAAGAGTTTAATTTTTCTAAGGGGTTCACACTCAACACAAGAACACATCAATTTCACAGCAATTTCTCATTTGGACATCAACTGATTCATCAAACATATATAATTCACTGTAATAATTATAAGGATAAAAAGAAAATTGCAAAAATACCCCAAAACTCATTCCAATTGATATCTCTAAGGATCCCTACACATGTCACTAATCCCCAATTGTGAATAACTCATCCTTTACCTCTAAGCGGGCTCACGTGTCTTCAGCCAGCGATAGCAGCATCTCTAGCGGTTCCCTGAGATTCCTCCAGTTTTTTTCCTCTAACTGCTCCGATAGAGTTCCCAAACGTCAGAGAGACAGAGAAGGGATTGAAGCCTACACTTGTACTGTCATGGTGCGATTCCTTTTTCTATCTCCGTGAATATTATCACACAAATCCCAATAGTGAAGGTGTGCGGAACTGAATCGTGAACCACATACCAAAATTTCACGAAAATCCAACGGTTAACGAAACTGGGATCGTAGTTTTACTGAGACCGTTTTGGGTTTCTGCGGGAAAGAAAAAGGCTACGATGTGAAAGGTATTTCTCTCAGCTCAAACATTATATCAAAATTCTCAACGGTGAGAATGCTCGGAATTGGGTTGCAAACGTGGTGCTCAAATTTCACGACGATCCAACGGTGAATGAATCTGAGATCGTCATTTTTCTGAGACAGGTTTGGTGGGCTGCGGGAAAAAGAAAGGGTTTTGAGAGGAGAAGGGGAAAAACGAAAATGAGGGAAAGAAGAGGCAGCGTCAGAAAACTGACCTAACATTATTTATAGTTAAGTTTACTCTATTTATTTATTTATTTATTATTTTATAAAAACAAACTCTATTTTATTCTCTATCAAACAAATAAATAAAATACCCTTTATTTTCTCTCAAATCATTATTTTAATTAATAATTATATCTCCTTATTTATTTATTTATAGAATCTCATCATTTTTCTAAAACTCTATTTATTTATAAATAAAAATTATTTTTTAAAATTAGCTTACGAAAAATAGGGTGTTACAATAACCTTTTTTG
The DNA here is from genome assembly GCF_000004515.6 of Glycine max. Classification (NCBI taxonomy): domain Eukaryota; kingdom Viridiplantae; phylum Streptophyta; class Magnoliopsida; order Fabales; family Fabaceae; genus Glycine; species Glycine max. The sequence continues at coordinate 13,807,832 of NC_038246.2, read as the reverse complement.
GTGTTAGTAGGCATAGGGAGATTTTCCACTGAATGCTTATTCCTTGTTGTAGGCTTGACATTTAAGATTGCCTTATGTTTTCTTCGTGCCACATCATATTTTTCTTTTTGGTTCTGCTCTACCTCTGTAACCTGCAATATTTGAACACAATGAACTTATAACCTAGATTGAATAAAAACAATTAGTAATATACTAAGTATTTCTATACTCACATAGATGGAAGTGGATATAGTATATGTGGTTTTGAAGTCCTTTACTTGTTGAAATCCATGTTGAATGCTCTAGTCTAGTGATGGTTGGTTCTTCTAATTTGCGTATTTGCCTTCCCTTTTAAATGGTCAAAAGGGAGAGTTATCAAAAGTAAAGTTGTGTGAAAAGATATATTATTATAATAATATTATTGTTTCTTGTTTTCTATTATGATTAAGTGGTATGAGTCTAATATCTTGATTTCTCAAACCTAATAAAAAAAATTTATAGTTTCAGTCAAAAACTAGGGTGTGTTTGGTTTGCATTTTCATTTTCTCTTTTCATTTCCTGTTTTCATTTTCAAAAAATTAGAATTCTGAAAATATGTTTGGTTTGACTTCTTGTTTTCTGTTTTCATGAAATAAAAATACTGAAAATTTATGATATATTGACTTCTTGTCTTTTTGTATTTTTAAATTTACTTAAAATTACATTCATTGTTACCACAATTTCATTTTACCCGAAATGAGATTTCTGTTCTCAACTGAAAACACTGAAAACGAAAATTTATTGTTTTCATTTTCTGGTTGTTTCCTGTTTTCATTTTCACTAGAAATGTTTTTAGAAATCCAACCAAACACATTTTCATCACCGTTTTATGTTTTCAGTGAAAATGAAAATAGAAAACAACTAAACCAAGCACCCCTTAAATATTTTCTATTTCTAATTTCTTACTATCAATAAATAACATCTTAATCAAATTTGATCTATTAATTTATATTTCTTTACTATAATTTTAAAAAATTATTTTATAATTATGTATTTTTAAAAATTTAAGGTAAAATTTATGTTTAAAATATCTTTTTAATATCACAAAATTTTACTATACTAAAAAATTGATTTAATATTGATTTGTGTAGTTGATATAATTAATACAAAAAATTATAAAATATATTTATTTTTATATATAATTTCAACTAATATTTATAATTATTTAATTTAATATTCTAATCTAATTTTTTTTAAATATTGCTTTAAATTATATTTTTTACATTTATTTATAAACCCGCACAACCTCTGGGTAAATATCTAGTGTAAATTAAATCATACTGACATTATCTAATGTTAATAACATTTTTTGGCTAACTTTAATTTAAGTTGCTTATCAACTTAGCCAATACTTATCAAAACAATAACATAAGATATAATTGATTTGTTAGGAACACTCACAAAAGTTAGAATTTAAAAACATATGGTTAAAGGACTGCATACCAACATATGGTCCAAATAGAGTACATCTAATAGGCAAAATATGCATAATGTTCAATACAAAAGGTAGGATTAAGCTCAGCCATCTAAACATTTTCATTAGGTGGACTTTGTTCACTGTCATTACTACGATGATAGCTTGATTGTGGTAAACTTGTTGTACCACAGTTAGCCTAAAATTTTTGCCTTTGCTTTCTAATCCATTCAACCAATGTAGCTGCAGAGTCTAGTTGCTTTAGAATCATATAAGAATTCTCTAAGAAAGATTTTTCCCCCATTTTTTGAGCTTTCACCTCATGTTGAATTGTTCCATATTCCTGTATATGGAACATTCATAAGACTTGCTTATCATGACAAATTTGATCCACAACATACCCATTGTGATACATAGATGTTACACACTCTTAGCTTCTCCATGACCTTTTTCTACTAAGAACAATAATTCCTTTCCGATAAGTGACTTAAGAATCATTGGAGGTTATTTTGAGCTTGGATCCTATAACATTAAATAAATTTCATTAGCACGTTGAGTTGGTTACTCAATTGTTACAAATTATACATGATTTATAATTAAAAATATACTTCTAGAGATAAGATCAGGTCATGGCATGAAACATTTAACAAAAATGACCAACATCAGAAGGTGGAAGTTTGAACCATGTAGTACCAGTCTCATCATATACTTGGACTTTGATAGAGTACCTTTTTTTATAAAAAAAAAAAAAAAGTACTTACTCTTCTATGTAATAAATTGCCATGAAATACATTTAAGGTATGTTAACTTAGAATTATATACCTCAGAATAATTGGGATCCTGTAGTCACCTCTTGCATGGTCAATATCATTATATTGCCTCATCCTCTCTCCATCTGGGAACTCCCACCAACGTTCATTATCTATGAAGGCTATTATTTTTGCCCAAACTACACAAAGGCCCCCCTTTGTAACAATGAGAGAATAAGATTAATAATTTATAAGGTCAGGCTTCACATTTAATTCTAATTTTAAACTATTGAAACTATTAATAAATTATGCTTACCCAACCAATCAAATGAAAATCTCCAATTTTCTTGTGATAATTGTTTAACAGATATTTTTCATACAAATCAGCTCTTATTGTTCCCACAGTTAATTGTTGCACCTTGACCTCCATGTTAAAGTTGTTCTTCATTATACTGATAGATTTAAACTATATTTTATAATTTTAAAGAGGTAATGCAACTAAATTATAATTACCATATGCAATACAAATTATAATTTAGAAAATGTATTGGATCTATGTACCACTTTAAATTTCTATCTGCTCTGGAGATCATAATTATATTTGACTTTTGTGACTTCAACTATAGATTCAATATATGATTCTCCTGTAGATGCATATATCTACCATGCTATAAACAACATTCTTAACATTGTGTCCAGAGGCATATATCTACCATGTAAGAGATATTACCACAAAATAAAGCTCTATGCGGTCTAATTTTTGCATTTTGGATTGTAAAAAAAGGGATTCAACCATCATTATCATTAAGCTAATCATTAAATTTGGTGACATAATCATCACATAAAACAACTTCAATAGTAGTTCTACAACAAATGATAATAAAATATCAGTTACCATTCCTGAAAAAAAGATTGTGAATTAATCTGGTTAGTTCTAAGAATGATGTACATAAAGAGATTATATACATACTTTCCATTCGATACTTGCAAGAAGATACGATGAATTAATTTACCATCTTATAAAAAAATTTCACAGGATGTTCCCGTAATGAAGTCAACAACATCTGTACAATTAAAATAAAATAACTAAATCCATGTGAGTAATCTTACTCATAAAATGCAGCAGAATAGAAAAAAGCTCATAATTTTTTTTGGAAACACTACCTATCAAGTGACACTATTAGAAAATACACTTTCAACATCGGTTATTTAGAACATTCTACATCGATTCTAAAACCGATGTTGAAAGTGCCGATGTTGAATGTATCCATAAAACCGATGTTAACATATATATGACAACATCGGTTCTCTGAATACCCGATGTTAAACACAATGAACAACAGCAAAAAAAGTGTATGCATGATGAACGTTGACATCGATTTTGCAGTACAACCGAGGTTAATATGTTATATTAACATCGGTTTTCTAGAAAAACCGATGTTAATGTAATATATTAACATCGGTTTCCTACGATAACCGATGTTAATATATTTCATTAACATCGGTTTTTCTAGAAAACCGATGTCAACGTTGATGATGCATACACTTATTTGGTGTAGTTCTTTGTTATAACATCGGTTATGTGTAGACAACCGATGTTAATATTCAAATGTTCACATCGGCTATTTATAAATAACCGATGTTAATATACAAGAGTTGACATCGGTTATCTACAGATGACCGATGTTAAAATACAAACACTGACATCGGTTATATACAAATAACCGATGTCAATATACAAACGTTAACACCGGTTTTTGTTAATAATCGATGTTGTTTTCAAGTATTTTTTTATATATACTTTCTGTTTTTACAGTAAACCCAAAATTGTACCTGTCAAATGCAATTTCAAGGCCAATTCACAGCAAATAAACATTTTATTCTGCTTTCAAGCAGTTTTAATGATAATAAACATCAAATAATTGATTTATCATAAAGAACAATCATCAAATGAATTCAATGTTCATATTACATAGAAAATGTCAAAAATGTTAAACCAAAGTAAACTAAGGAAAAAACCAATGTCCCTAAATCCTAGGCCTGATCTCTAACTCGGAGATAAAACTGTGCCCACTGGATCCGCAATGTCTTTAATCTCTCTGGCTCCAATGGTCTAGGATCGTTAAAATACTGCATGATGAAATAAATCATAATAAGTTAATAATGTAATACAAATTATAAATAAATCGATTTTTTTTTAAATTAACTTATTGCTTCCCAATTATTCCTAAAAGTTCCTAAAATGATGGTGGACATGGGTAAGTCACAAAATAACTAAATTTAATTAATGTTTACTAATGTACTAATCCATTTTAGGTTCCACTACAGTGGACACTGGCAGATGGTGGTCATCCTGCCCAAGGAACACCTAGTTGTCTGGTTTTGTTCATTACATAACAGGCCAGACAACTACCTTAAGGGGATTATTAATAGGTTAGTGTTCTTTTCAATACATTTGCATTGTAATACCTCATCGTACAACACCAGTTGTTAATTGTTACTCATCTGGAGCAGTGCGTTAAAAGGTCTTGATAATGCTCCACAGCCTAAATCAAAGGCTTCTGCTAGGTGGATTGTCGTCAAGGTACATCATTTACATAAAAATTCCACTTATATATATATATATATATATATATATATATATATATATATATATATATATATATATATATATATATATTTCTTTATGTGTCTGTACACTACTTGTTTAATTAATATCCAAATTTCATTATGTATTTAGTGTAATAGAAAAAAAGGAAGAACTGAGTGCAGCTAACTTTCAGACTCAAACTGCGATTGCCCAGACCTCTGAATGGACTGTGGCTCGAGGAATCCATAGATATCAGAATTCCCCACTCGCATACATGTTTCAGTGAGATGCCTGTTTATGTTAAGTCAAAGTTAAATATTTATGAATTGAAAGCAATAACTTAGGTAATTAAAAGTAATATAAAATGACTTACAGAATCCACAACTGTAACATTGATATGCTGAGACATTGACTACCGTGTGTGATTTCAGAGAGGTCTTCGTGCTTTATGTAGAGGGGGAAATCTGGATTAAAGACCTCGAACACGGTGGCATCCCATCTAACCTGATAAGGACTCAAGAAAAGCTCTGGGATGGTCAATGTCATCAGATAAAGCGGATCATCGACCTTCAGACCGGGCTTTGGAGGTGGTTTTGCTAGAGACACAGCTACCTGTTCATGAAACAAAGTTAAATAGCCTAATTTGAGGCACGCTTAATGAATTAATTTAAAAAGAAGAAACATATAGTAAGGACAATAAGTACCTACTGTGATAAAGACTTGACCAGATGTGTCGGCCAAGCAAGGAAGGTGTGAAGTGCCTGCCCCACTAAGGAAACCTCTTCAGTGGGTACAGGAACTGGAGCATCTGCATCTGTAACCTCCTCCACACTCACCTTTACTTGGCCAGACAACAAAGGAGTGTTATGAACAACAATGGATCCCTCATAAACTCTCCCTATGGCAACCAGGCGGGCAGGATCTGCTTCTATGTACAAGCTGCACCTGTCAGAGTCACCCGTCTCAAGATCGTTTCCTGAGGGATCAACACAACTCCCCTTTGTGCTCACTGGAAGACCGGAGGGACCAACCAGAGGGTCAGGAGGCACTGCAATTCCCTGAGATTGCATCTGCGACTGAAGCTGGGACTGCATGTGGCTGAAGGATGCCATGACCTGCCGCGTCACTTTCTCTGTGATGGACTCCTCTAGCTGGTCCTTGATTTGCTGCAATTCGTCAGGAGGCAGGGAGGAAGCGCTGCGGGACATCCGTGGAGCCGATCAAAAGTATTGCTTGATGGTGACACTGGCTCCAGTAGCACGGACACGTCCAGGGTGCTCTCGACGTCCAATAGCAACGGCGAGAACATCCTGACGTCCATGGTGGACGAAGGATCCCTGTGTGGCCTGCTCCTCAAAGGAATCCTATACAGAAAACACACAGTGGTACATGGCATTCACAAAATATTGAAATATAATTGTAATGGTTAGTTGAAAATGACTTACAATCTTCTTAGCGATTTCCTTTGCGGCCTCAGTCGTCATCTCCCCTGTTTTCTTCGTGCGAGCCACCTTCCACTTCACATGGCGTCTAACCGGGGATGGAGGGTCGATGATGCCATCAACTCTTCCTGACTGTGCAGCTTCCTCCAGCTTCTTCTTCGTCTTCTCAGCCAGGAGCTTCTGCTTCAAATAATCATAACCCCCACGAGACAAAACGTGGGGGGCAATATTCTGCTTCTGGATGGCCTGTGCCTTCTTGCGCACATCCTAAAAAAATTAAACAATAATGTTTGAGATTGATAGAATGAAGTATAACAACATCATGTTATTTGAAAAACAACTTAAATGGCAAGGAACATACCTCGCAAGAAGGGTCTCTGCGAGTCTGGCAAAACTGGGCCCACTTTTCCTTGCTGATGCCGTATTTCTCACAGACAGTGTCCTCGACACCGTCCTGATCGGCTGCAAGGGCCCATTTCCTCGTGAGGTCTGATTTAAACTGCCTCCATCTCTCCCCCACGGATTGTAGTAACTTCCTTTTCGTCCTACTATTAGAAGCCTCTGGGATATCAAATTCTGCTTGACAACATGAAATAAAGTTTATTTGTTACAATATTTTGGCTATTAATTAAACAAAATCAAATAAGCAAAGAAAAATACCTGAATATCCTCCCAAATCAGGTCCTTCTGAGAAGTAGGGACCTCCTTCCAGTTCTCGTAGGTGGCGTCCACCTTATCACGCGCCACAATCCCCAAATATGTTCTTAATTTCTTCCTGTGGGGACCGTCGGCCTTCCCAGTAGCAGGATCAACATGCACCACTGGTCTATCAGCTCCAGGTGGTCTAGTGGACAACGATCGTAGACGTGAGGCTTTGTGTGTCCGCTTCACGGCAGACGGTGAAGCTGATGCGTCCGAAGAAGGAGGAGGAGGAGTGGAGGCAGGTGGAGAACCCATGATCTTTTATACAATAACATACAGCAACATACAAAATAGGATTAATCAAAAGAGGATCAGTCATAAGTTTTTTTTTAAGGCAAAAGTATAATATTATTAATAAAACATAACAGTACCAGAGGTACTGAGGACATCAGATACAAGACACCCAAGGTGCCACCTTCCAAAAACAAAAAACCCAACAAAAAGGGTGCCCTGAAAGTGATTTAGTTGTGCTTTTTAATTGTGATTTGGGGCAACCATGTTATAAAAAGTGTATTACATGTAATCAACAGTCAATGTATGCTTGATGGAATGTAAATACTATATCTTCAGAAATACACATGTACATGGCATCCTTAGGACTTCATCCAGCTGATGTTTGTTGCCAGTTTCATCATCCACCACCCTTACCTTCTCTGTCTTCTCACGTTTATTGTTGTTAAACTCATATTTATGTCTTCTTCCCTTCATGACTTGTTTTATCACAACTTTAGCCGAATTTCCTCTCTTCAACACAGTTGAATCTCCTGTCTTATTCTCCAATGAAGCACTTTGATGGCCTGTATCTCTTTTCTTCATATGTTCTAGTGCTTCAGCTTCAGAATGCATACAACAATCTGAACTTTCCAGTCATCACCAAAGGCTTCTGCATCAGCATTGACACTCTCTACCCTCTTTGGTTTATGCTTCTGTGTTGCATTTCGTGCTTCCTCCTTATAATTCTCAGATTTATTGGAGGTCTCACTAGAAGAATCAGCACCAATCTGTGCCTGTTCCTCCTCTACCAGCTCAATATCTTTCGTTTCACCTTTGCTTTTGTAAACTACACTGCAATTTACAAAACAAAAGTTGAAAGGAAAGATATTGAGCTGGTAGACGAGGAAGAAGCACAGATTGGTGCTGATCGTTCTAGTGCAACCTCTAATAAATCTGAGATTTATAACGAGGAAGCACCGAAG
>NC_038246.2:13795646-13799183 GCF_000004515.6 Glycine max | reverse complement strand
TGCCATGATGAAAGGGTCATTGTGGTAACCAAGTTTCTTTAGGTCTACCAACGTAAATCCTATATCATCGGTGCACACACCGGTGTTACTGTGAGCCCATTTACATTTGAAAACACATACCATAAATTTCACATAGTTAAGCTCCCAAATTTCATCAATGAACCCAAAGTAAGGGATGGAAACTACACAGGGACTGGCGTCATTGACACTTGTAAAGTGTTGAGATTCAGCCCTTAGGGTGACCCCGTTGTTCTGCATTGTACTTTTGTCATCTTGTGTTTTTGTGTAAAATGAATACCTGTTTATGTCGTATCCTTGCCAGGTTATAACATTTCTTTTAGGCCCATCTGCTAGCTTTCTTAATGTTTCTGAAGCATTCTCATCTGCAAAGATTGTATCTTTAAACCAATCATAGAAAGTCTTGTTATGCTTTTTCAACACCCAATTCTTTGACATTTTCAGATTATTCTATTTGACTAAAGCTTCATGCTTAACTATGTATGGAAAAACTTCATTACTGTTGTTCAAGACATACAAGTGAGCTTGTAACAAATCTTCTACACTTGGAGTGATCACATGCAGTCCTCTTGAACCCTTACAACCCACTCTGCCATCATGTCGACACTCAGGAAGCCCAACAGGTTTAGCCTTCTGTAAGTATTCTGAAAAAAATTCAATGGCTTCTTCTGCAATGTACCTCTCAACAATAGATGCTTCTGGACGATATAGATTCTTTGTATACCCTTTTAAGATCTTCATGTATCGCTCAACCGGGTACATCCACCGTAGATAAACAGGACCACAGCATTTAATTTCTCTGACCAAATGCACAATCAAGTGAATCATGATGTCAAAGAAAGCGGGGGGAAAATACATCTCCAACTCGCACAGTATAATTGCGGCCTCATTTTCCAACTCATCAAACTTGACTGGATCAATGACTTTGCTACATATAGCATGGAAGAAAAAGCACAGGTGAGTTATCGCTAACCTGACTTTGTTTGGCAAAATGTCTCGTATAGCCACGGCTAACAATTGTTGCATGAGCACGTGAAAATCGTGAGACTTTAACCCTACAAGCTTAAGCTCCTTCAACTGCACAAGGCTCTTAATATTTGAAGAGTATCCTTGTGGAACCTTCACCCGACGAAGACACTGACAAAAAACTTATCTTCTCCTTCTTGGACAAAGCAGGCTGGGGGCAAGTAAATTTTCTTCCCATCAGACCTTGGATGCAACTGTGATCATATACCCATATCAGCTAGATCTTGACGGGTATTCAAGCCATCCTTCATCTTGCCTTGAATGTTAAGGAGCGTCCTAATCACACTGTCACAAACATTTTTCTCCACATGCGTAACATCAATGCAATGTCTAACGTCAAGATCACACCAATACGGAAGATCAAAGAAAATGGACCTCTTCTTCCATATGCAACTCTGACATTTATCCTTCTTTTGGGTCTTCCCAAATACAGTATTCAGGTGTTGAACCCGCTGATATACCTGCTCACCAGTCAACGGTATCAGCGCAATATCATGCTCTTGACTTCCATTAAAAGCTTTTTTCAGTCGTCTGTAAGGATGATTGGGTGTTAGCAAGTGGTGATGCCTACTGTAGACAGTTTTTCTCCCGTGTTTAAGTTGTATGTAACTTGTATTTTCTTCACAGATGGGGCATGCATGATGACCCTTAACATTGTAACCGCTGAGATTCCCATATGCTGGAAAGTCATTGATGGTACAAAAAAGCATTGCACGCATTTCAAAGGTCTCCTTGCGAAACGCATCAAACACTACAACCCCCTCGTCGCACAACTTTCTCAGATCTTCAACCAACAGACTTAGATAAACATCAATGTCATTTCCTGACTGTCTTGGGCCCGATATCATCATAGACAACATCATGTATTTTCGCTTCATGCACAACCAAGGAGGCAAATTGTAAATTACTAGCAGAACTAGCCATGAACTGTGTTGAGTGCTTAAGGTGCCATATGGATTCATTCCATCACTGGCTAGTCCAAGTCTAAGATTTCTTGGCTCTTTCCCGAAATTCGGATACAAACCATCAATCTTCTTCCACTATGAGCAATCAGCCAGATGACGGACCAGTCCATCAGAAATCCTTCCATTTGCATGTCATGTAAGGTCTTTTGCATCATCCTCGTTAGCAAAAAGACGCTTAAACCTTGGAATGATAGGCAGATACCACAAAACCTTAGTTGGCGGGCCCTTCTTCGACTTTTCATCATAACTACTTTCCTCTTCATCCTTCACTTTGTACCGTGAAGTCCCACACATAGGGCATTTGGACATTTCTTGGAATTCATGCCTGTAGAGTATGCAATCATTAGGGCAAGCATGAATCTTCTGATACTCTATACCCATGGGACACAGTATCTTCTTCGCCTTATAGTAACTTTTAGGCAGCATGTTATCCTCTAGAAGCAGATTGTGCACTACCTCAAGCAGTGAGGTGAAACTTTTGTCACTCCACCCATACCTGGCCTTCACATTAACCAAACTTAACACCGCAGACAACAGAGTTAAGGAATTCTTGCACCCCGCATACAAAGGCTTCTTTGAATCACTCTGCAATCCTTCATACACAGGGGCGTGTGCTTCCTGAAAAGACTCTTGTCCAAGGTCACGAATCATGTCCTCCAAGCGATCTCTCATTTCTACATCAAACGATTCAGATTGGGACTCACTCTGCATGTCAGTCACTTCATCATGCCATATCCACGTCGTGTAATTCTTCTTCATCCCATCACACAATAGATGGTCCCGTATGTCGTCAAGTAGTTGTCATCTTCCATTCAAACAGTTGATGCAAGGGCAATAATATTTTCCTTCTTCATTCGGTCGACCTCTTTCTAAAGCGAATTGCAAGAACTGCTCCATGCCATCCTCATATTCTGGGCTCATGCGACTTTGATTGATCCAACTTCGATCCATCTAAGCAAATCCATGCATGCAAATCTCACTTTTTTATTTATAGGTGTGGCCCTATCCCATTTAGAAAGACTGTCTTTTATGTTAGACTCAAACGTCATGATTAGCATTATTTTGAACAATTTGAGTAAATTTCGGCAACATTTCGCATTGGTCTCCAAGTACACGACATGACATCGGTGAAATGAATTTCACGATAATCAAGTATGCACTCAGAGAACAACTTGAAATGCATTCAACCGAAATTTCATCAAATTAATCAAAATAATAATAACCTAACCGAATGAGTCTAACATAAAAATACCAGTCTCCCCAAACTGTACAAACGGACAATTCAAGACTAAATACAATGACTAATGCAAACTATCCGCAAGAATCATTGCATTCAGTCTCAAACGGGAATCTACGGTTCACTCAGCATGAACAACAGTTATTTATATAGCAAATTACATTCAGCACGTATAACAACATTCATGACACACAAGAACATTCATGACATACAAGAACATACAAGGAAATCAACAGTTGTGTGTGTGTGTGTGTGTGTGTGTGTGTGTGTGTGTGTGTTTGTGTTTGTGTG
>NC_038246.2:13784871-13794290 GCF_000004515.6 Glycine max | reverse complement strand
GTGGAAATTTGGAGCTATTGGTCAATCTGAGGAGTGGTGTCTTTATGCTGCAAAGTACTTCAATCGTGCTTTGCTCCAATTTCCTTTCTGCTATTTAGGTATTCCGATTGGTGTCAATCCCAAAAGAAAGGTGGTGTGGGATCCTATAATTAGGAAATTTGAGGATAGGCTGAACAGGTGGATGATGGGTAGGGGTGACCAAATCCTGTTCTGGGAAGATGCTTGGGCTGAGGATGGAATTCCCCTCAAAGACCAATTTCCAGATTTATATCGAATTTCCTCTCAAAGAAACCACATAGTGGCTGATATGGGATCCTTCTTTGAAAGTGGGTGGGAATGGAATCTTCTTTGGAGAAGAAACCTGTTTGATTATGAGATGGGAATTGCTTCCAATTTCATTGATCAAATTTCAATAATCAGGCTAAATAGCAACTTAAAGGACACCTGGGTTTGGAGAGCTGACATTAATGGAATCTTTTCTACTAAATCTACCTACCAAGTTTTAAAAGATGAGCAGGCTTCTGAAGTTCAGTACTTGGCATTCCAGCAACTCTGGGATATTAAAATCCCCCCGAGAGCCTTGTCCTTTGCCTGGAGGTTGTTATGGGATAGACTTCCTACTAAGGATAACCTAGCGAAGAGGCAAATTCAAACTGATAGACTTATGCCCTTTCTGCCACAGCAAGCCTAAGTCTGCATCCCATTTGTTCTTCACTTGTGGGGGATGCTAATTGATGGTTTCTGGGTGGAAAATCCTAATTTGGTTAAGGCAGAAATTCTGCAGCATTTGCAGAGCAGATTCAAATTAATTGAAGTTATGTACAAGTACTGCAGCTTATTTAAGGCAAAAATTCTGCAGCATCTGCAGTATGTGGGTGGAAAAATAAGCACTGCAGCTTTAAAAATTAAATTAATTGAACTTATGTACAAGCACGAGTTCAAATTAATAAGGTTTGACAAAAGGTTTTATGTTTTTTAGAAAAACTTCACTGCAACTTTTAGAGAAGTTAAAATGGAAGCATCTTTATTAATTACAATTGAAGTATATAAGTTGGTTTTAACATACAGGAGATAAGGTTTAATTACAACAGGGAGTGGTTATTCAAAATAACATGAGGTGGAAGGTGGGGGATGGAGAGAAAATTAGATTCTGGAAAGACAAATGGATTAATCAACAGGAATCACTAGCAGAAAGGTACCCCAGGCTGTTTATCATATCCTCACAGCAGAATCACACCATTAGGCAGATGGGAATTCACAATGACAAGGGCTGGGAATGGAAATTTTCATGAAGAAGACTATTTTTTGACAATGAAATTGATACAGCCATCAATTTTCTTAGGGAGGTAGAAGGACAAAGCATACAGCAACAGCAAACTAACATTTGGGAGTGGCTAGGAGATCCATCAGGGAATTACTCAACTCGCAGCGCTTACAATCTAATATGGGAGGAAATTGCTGGTGGTCAGAAGGAGGATTGGAGTATGGAACTATGGAAGACAAACATACCTATCAAAATTGCGGTATTCACTTGGAGATTATGCAGGGGCAGATTGCCCACAAAAGAGAATCTGTGTAAAAGGCACATGCAAATCAACAATATGCTTTGCCCTTTCTGTAGTGGAGCTACAGAAGATGAATCTCACCTATTTATTCATTGCATCAAAATCCAACCAATTTGGTGGGAATCGATGTCATGGATGAATATCAAAGGCGCTAAGCGATGGAGGTATTGGTGGTTGGCAGTAACATGGTCTATATGGAAGCTTAGAAACAGAATTTTGTTTGCAAATGCAGAATTTGATACTAATCGGCTTTTTGAACATGCTATCTTTATAGTTTGGACTTGGCTTAGACAATTTGAGAAGGACTTCACAATCCACTATAATCAGTGGTCAAGCAATATTAGACAAGGTTTCTTGTTTATGTAGAGGGAGTGCACATAATTCAGCAATACTTGTACACCACACAAGTAGACCTATTTGACTACTTATGTACTACATATAATAGTCCATACCTTTGTAATTAGTACCTCTGGTACTTTATTTCAATATAATATATTTATCTTTGCTGATAAAAAAAAAGGTTTAATAAGCATTTTTGGAAGGAGCTGAAAGCTGAGTTTCTAAGGTTTATTGCAGAATTTCATGTGAATGCTTCATTTCCTAAGGGACTCAATTCCTCATTCATTGAAACCAGTATGCAACATTTTACATGAAACACCAGTATATAACATTTTAAAGCAAACACCAGTATATAATATTTTAAATGAAACAGCAGTATATACATACTAGTTCCTATGTATGTACCTGGAGTTGCTATAACCCGAACGACCTTCAACAACAATGTCAATTAAAAGTAGTATATGATAACCTAAAAAAAAAAACCATAGTTCATGTCATACATAACACTGAATTAATTTGTTTTGAAAAATAAAATCCGCAGTGAGGAGGAGCAGAAGCTAAATGATATTGAAGACAAGAAATGACATGATAGTCTAGAAAGTTTTATGTATCAGCAGGGAGTTGCATTGACTTGGACCATTTCGCAGCAAAGAAATGACATCATATTCTCCAATGGGAGTTTCAACGCTAACAGAATATTAGATGATGCAATTTTCTTGTTATGGACATGGCTGACACATTTGGAGAAGGATTTTGGTATTCATTTCAACCAATGGTCATCCAATATCAGAGCAGGATTTTCTAATAGTATAGGATAGCAAAATCAAGAAAATAATTGTATTATCTTTACTTTCTCAGCATTGGTTCAAATACTGCATGTGTGAGTAAGTGTGTAACGATCACTTCTATTAGTGGGAGTTGTGTCATTTGCTTGAGAAACCTACAGTTGCACACTGAATTTTCAATTTTTTTGTAATTGTTCTGTTTAGTTTTATGATTAGTTACAATGAAGATAACTTGGTCTTCTCTACAAACTCCACAATTTAAGTACATATCCAATTGGTAATGGTCTTTTATGCAAGTTAATTATTTTTTGAGGCATATAAAGCTCTTTTCCAATCAGTGATTTTTCCTCTAATTCGGGCACTGTATTTGGACTAATTTCATTTTGGAAAGCCAAACTTTACAACCATATCCTTTAATTCGAAAGTCTTTGATTTGCTCCTACTTAATTTGGCTTTTTCTTGCTTAAACGTTGTGTACTGTATTCTTCACATTCAGAAATAAGCAGAGCTAACACTAACTAAAAAATGGATTAAAGAGATTTCCATAAACTAATCAATTATAGAAGGAGGAGAAATGCTTTAAGGGGATTGCTAATTGATGGAACTTAGGTTGAAGACCCTCTCTTGGAGAAATCCAGAGTGAAGTGGTTAAGAGAAGGGGATAGAAACTCAACTTATTTCCACAGATTGATCAATCATAGAATGAGGGTCAATGCTTTTCAAGGTCTGATCATTGAGGGTGTGTGGGTCCACAAGCCTAGCAGTGTTAAGATTGCAGTCTTAAATCATTTCAAAGATACATTCTCAGAGCAGAACCCCAATAGGCCAACCCTAGATGGGGTTCAGTTTCCTTCCCTTAGCCAAGGAGAGAAGGAAAGCCTTGTTGCTAGATTCGCTGAAGTGGAAATTAAATTAGATCCAACCTTCAAGTAGGGATCTTCTCCTCTGGAGGGCTGATCCAAGAGACAAAAATGGAATCTATTGATAGAAGGTTATGTCAGTATTTATGGGCTGACTGTAATGCTTCTTCGGAATGTGCCCCTTCAATTAATGGTGCTGGTGGCCTCCTTTGCATCTGGAATAATGATTCTTTTTTAGTTGACAGAAAGGTAGTGGGGAGAGGATTTATTTTGTTGGAAGGGATGTGGATTAAAGAGAATAAGAGGGTCTCCATAATTAATGTTTATTCTCCCTATGATCTCCAAGGGAAGAGACAGCAATGGGATGAGATTCTGCAGTTGAAGACATCTTCTCAAGAAGGCCTTTTGTGTGTTTTAGGTGACTTCAACTCTATAAGGCACCAAGATGAGAGAGTGAGTTCAGCTCAGTCAGTGGGTCCTGACCCCAGCATCTCTGAATTCAATTCTAGGATTTCAGATATGGCTTTAGAGGAGGTTAGGTCTGTAGGGAGAAAATTCACTTGGTGTAGACCTAATGGCAGTGCTATGAGCAGATTGGACAGGTTCCTTTTATCTAATGAGTGGTTGGTGCAATGGCCAGGTTCCACTCAGTTTGTGCTGGACAGGGACTACTCTGATCACTGCCCTATCCTCTTGAAGTCAAAGACCATTGATTGGGGGCCAAAACCTTTCAAGGTTATGGACTGGTGGTTGAAGGACAAGGGGTTCCAGCATCTAGTGGAGCAGCAATGGGGCAATTATCACCCTCCTGGATGGGGAGGTTTTGTTCTGAATCACAAAATAAAATTCCTTAAACAGTGTATAAAGCATTGGAGTTTTTCAAATGGTGAAGCTAATGCTAGAAAAGTCCAGAATATTAAAAAGGAGTTGAATGCTTTGGAGGCTGGCTTAAATGATAGAGCTCTATCTCAAGAGGAAGTGAGCTCTTGAAAGATTGGAGCTTTGATTATGCAGGCAATTAGAAATATTAGAGAAGACTATAAATGCTCCAGGTTATGAATTAGGTAAGATTCCATCACATATTCAAGATGGAAACAAAAACAATTTTAGAGTACTTCCTAGAGAATCTAAATACCCTTCAAAATGTAACACCTGAGGAAGTTGATTGGCATATTAATGAGAAGCTTCTGATTAAGTACTGTGAACTTCATCATTGACCATTCAAGTTCCTTTCATGGTTCTTGAATGAAGCATGAGTGAAATACAGTCGATACATCAGTTTCCCTCAACAGTTTGTATATTTACAAGATTAATCATTGGCTGTAATATGGACCACCTCTAAATTGCTAAATAAATTTAAGTTTTTCTAAGTTTTTTTTTCCCTGTGAATTTGTCTGTTGGGTCAGCTTCACTGCTTTTTTCAGCAAACGAATGATTCTTTTTATTTCTCTTGTTCCTTTCCACATCATTTATTCAAGAAGAAAATCAAATAAAGAAAAATAGAAATACAGGGTACAAAACTGATGAAGAGAAGAGCAAGAAGAGAGACACATGAAATTTGTCTTATTTAGACAGAATTGTGAAAGTACGTACATATCATGGAAAAGTTTCAAATTTAATTGAAATACTACTATAAAGGTTTTTGTAATGTTTAACCATGAATGGGGGTGAATGCTTAATCCTGATACAATGGTAAAGTTGTGTCTTGGTGACTAATCGGTCATGAGTTTGATTTGAAAATAATCCTTTTGTATTTGGAAGACTATGACTGTTCATATTTCGTATAACGAGGAGCCTATGAGACTGGGGTATGTTAATTTTATTTAACCATGAATTGTCATGTAATTGAAGATTATTAAATTTTACAAGAATTGTTAATTTGTTAATACTATATATTAACAGTCTTTGCTATTATCAACTCTACCTATTTCCATAGATTCATCAACCATAAAAGGTCTCACAGGATTGATGAGGACAGCCATATCTAAGAACTTGTTCAGCAGCTATCAAGTGGGAAGTTTGAAAGAGGATGTCAATATTCTGCAATATGCATATGACACTTTGTTTTTTGGAACTGCAAATTCGGCCAATGTTAGAGCTTTAAAGTCTATTCTGAGATGCTATGAGCTGGTTTCAGGCCTCAAGAACAATTATGCTAAAAGTCAGTTCGGTTGTTTGGGCAAATCAGAGGGTTGGTGTAGAGATGCAGCTCATTTCCTTAACTGCAGCCAGCTGGGTATTCCTTTCTCTTATCTTGGAATTCCAGTGGGGTCAAACCCTAAAAGCTGGAGCGTTTGGCAGCCTATCATCAACAAGTTTGAGACCAAGTTGGCATCTTGGAAGCATACATGTCTCTCGATGGGGGGTAGAATCACCATCATCAATTCTGTTTTGACAGCTTTGCCCATCTACTTGCTGTCTTTTTACAGAATCCCCAAAAAAGTAGTTCATAAGATAGTATCTATTCAGAGAAACTTTCTTTGGGGAGGTGACAATGAGACAACTAAGATCCCTTGGGTCAAATGGGATACAGTTTGTCTTTCTAAAATCAGAGGGGGGTTAGGAATTAAAGACTTGAACAAGTTTAATCAGGCCTTGCTTGGCAAATGGGGTTGGCAGTTGGCAAATAATCAGCACCAGCTTTGGGCAAGAACCTTATTGTCCAAATATGGAGGTTGGCATGCCTTACTATATGGCAGAAGCAGTGCAGACATTTCTCCTTGGTGGAAGGATTTAAAATCTGTCTTCGAGCAGCAGCACCACAATAGTTTGACCAGTAACTTGAGGTGAAAGGTGGGTAATGGGGCCAAAATCAACTTTTGGAAGGATAAGTGAAGGGGGGATAACTTAAACCTCAATGATAAATATCCTGCTCTGTACCAACTGAGTCAACAGCAGGACTGTACTATCAGTCTAATGGGTCAATATGTTGACAATAGGTGGGATTGGAAGATACAATGGAGGAGAAATTTCTTTGAGCATGAAATTGATATGGTGGCAGCTTTCATGGATGAGATTGATGGGGTTCAGATTCACCTTTCTAGCTTGGGTTACCTCTCTTGGAGGGTTGATCCTACTGGGTCTTATTCCACAAAGTCAGCATACAACCTCTTGATGGATGATGGCAGTTCTGATAATGAAGACAGTGCTTCCAGGATTATGTGGAATCTGAAAATTCCTCCAAGAGCAAGTGCCTTCTCTTGGAGAATTTTCAAAAACAGATTGCCTACTAAGGCTAATCTAAGAAGGAGGCAGGTGGATCTACCTTCTTATAGATGCCCTTTATGTGATGTTGAGGAGGAAAGTGTTGGTCACGTCATGTTCTCTTGCACAACAAATAGGAGTCTTTGGTGGGAGGTTTTGAGATGGGTTAGTAGAGTGGGCCCTTTCCCCATTGACCCTAAAAATCATTTCATACAATTCTCTCATTGGAACAGCAAAAGCTATATAGAAAAGAGATGGGCAGTGCTTTGGATAGCTTTATCCATGACTATTTGGAAGCATAGAAATTCAGTGGTTTTTAATAACCAGATTTTCAACCCCGAAAAAGTCATGGATGAAGCTTTATTCCACACTTGGTCATGGTTAAAATGTATGGACAAAGATTTCCATATTCATTTCAACCAATGGTCTACTAGCTTGAGGGAAGAGCTGTCTTAGGGGGTTGTTTCCTTTTTGGTTTCAGCTAATGTGGTTATGTAACTTTCAGATATGTTAGGCAATTTTGCCTTGTATTTTTTTAATCCTCTCTTCAGTACACCTAGTACTGTATTATATATAATACTACTGATTTTTGCTATGCAAAAAAAAAAACCATAGAAGAAGAAAAAATGCTATTCAAGAAATTGAGGCAGCTACCAGATTTTTAGAACATACAACAAAGAACGGAGAGCAGAACCTAATGGACAGTACACAACAAGGAGCGCATACCTTTTGATGCAAGGAGAAGCAACTAAGGAAAATAGTCATGGAGTGTTTACGGAGTTATGGAAATTACAAATCCCACCAAAAGCAGCTATCTTTACATGGAGATTGGTTAAAGACAGACTACCAACCAAGCTTAATTTAAGAAGAAGACAAATACAGTTCAAGGGTTAATGTGACTGCAAAAAAAAACTAGTAGTTATGCTTTAGAAGACTAGTTCAAGAAAAAAAATCTAGAAGGAAATCAACAAAATACAAAATAAAACTATATTTTTTTGGTAAAATACATAATTAAATATAAAAAAAAAACATGCATTGTATAGTTGACCCTCAATCAATCACACCAAATTCTGTTCCTTCAAGCTCTTATCCCACCAAATACTACAAATCAATGGGGATATTAAAAACATCAGGCAGAAGTTAAACATCAGCCAAAAGGCTATGAACAATAAGGCCAAACAACTTGAACAGCCACTATCCCAAAAAGCTATAAGATATGAAGCATGAAAACAAAAACTAGAGCATGAAAGAAACAACTACACAACAACAGTGAAGGAAGAAAGTAGATGCTTCCAAGCAACAACTCAACAAAATAAGGCAATATTTTTACACAGCTTTCCAAGCAACACTACCTGCATTCCAAACCCTAGCTAGTAGTAGTAACTAATTAAGAAACTAACTAACAATCTATAAGAACAAAGAGCACAAACACCACGTACGTGGAAGCATAAACCTACAATGAAGACATGAAGCTTACCTCGAACACAACAACGACAATGCCAGCGAGATTTTACCTCAGGTGTAATGTACCTCAGCTGACCACAAACACCACGTACTACCAGTCAAATGTACCTCAGGTGACCACCACTTCGCCAATCCTTGCACCAGAAACCAAAAAAGGTCCTTAGCTTAACCACGAGTTCCAGAAACAGACCTAGCACGGTCACGCTCTTCAGTTCAATATAACAACACAGGTAGACGAAGCGTACCTGTCACGGTCTTCAGTGCAATGGAGAACAAAAACCTTCGATGTTAACAGTGCAATGGAGAAGAGAGTGCCAAAGGGTACACAGAGAAGAAGAAAGTGCGAGAGGGTTAACGGAGAGAAGGTAGCGCGAGCGAAATAGGTCGCGTCAAATATAAGTTAAATGTAAGTTAACATCGGTTTTCAATAATACTCCGATGTTAACAAATTGATGTCAACGTTAACATCGGTTTTATTCAAAGAAACCAATGTTAACTGATGATATGTTAACATCGGTTTTCATAAAATCGATGTTAAGAAATACACATTATTGACAATTAGGCCACCATGTTTACGTTAACATCGGTTTTTGACAAAACCGATGTTAATCCGCCGATGTTAAATCCGCTTTTTCTAGTAGTGTGTTGTTGAACCTAGACCTAAGATAAGATAACTAAGGGTTTAATCACTAGAAATGGTGGATAAACACTGAGTTCTCTTACAACCATGAGTTCAAAGCAAATGTTGTTATTGATTTGCTAAGAAATTAGAAATTAATATCAATGTTTAGGATCAAACTGTTAAGAAATTAGGGTTCAATAACAAATATAGTTGAGGATTGATTACTTTAAATATGTTGTTATATTCATTTTCATTGATGATTAATGGTGAAGTTGAATGAATTCCACCCCCGAGCATGTTTTTACATGCTGAAATCACTTTGGTTTTACTCGATACATTTCAAGTTTATGATAAAAAAACCAAAATAGAGTTTTTATTAAGTGGTTTAGTTGAAAACTTGGGTCATAAATCGTATGTTGATGCTTTCTAAATTATTCTTTGTTCTTAGTAAACAACTGGTGTATTTATTGGTTCAATATTATCCAGGTCCTTGGGGAGATGATATTCTCAGGATGCTTGTGCGATTGGTACATTTGCCAAATTAGCTAATAATACCATACTCTTTTCAGTCCTTTGCATA